>NC_134802.1:18172512-18177512 GCF_046742065.1 Oratosquilla oratoria | reverse complement strand
TACATATACATATACATATACATATACATATACATATACATATACATATACATATACATATACATATACATATACATATACACATACACATACACATACACATACACATACACATACACATACATATACATATACATATACATATACATATACATATACATATACATATACATATACATATACATATACATATGCATATGCTGGTGCAATGTGACAAGTTGATGAAGGTGGAAAAAGAAGTCACGGGTCTAGTTCCGAGTTTCTGAGTTTATTCCTGACCGGTTTCGCTCTATGCTTCTTAGGAGGAATGTGACTCTGGGGTGAAGCTGTCGGTATACATAGTGTAAGTAGGACCGCGTTCCCTCTTTGGATGTGGGCTCCGTTTTGTTGTACAATAATTTACCATTTTTGATACAGTGTACAATACTTCAAATTATCTCTTGCAGTCTCCTTCATTCTTATGTTATGTTCTTATAGTGGTATACAATTCACTATGGAGATTGAGTCCCTAGTGACATAGTACGAGGAACTCCATCCGGTGCCCAAACGTCCACACCTCATGGGTTGAGGGCTTGAGGCCGGTCAGTTCATAAATATATATATTTTTATTTATTTGTTTATCTATTTATTTATTTATTTGTTTATTATTTTTCATTGTTGTTTATATTGGATTATTTTATATAAAAGTTATATTACTATTTATCAATTAAATTAAATCTTATGTCATACAACAAATACAATGAGATGTCAAATTATCACATTACTTATATTCTGTCTGGATATGTTATTTATATTATTATTTATTTATCAGTTGTACTATTTATGTAAAATTATATCAATATTGATATTAATATTTTTGATATCATATGTCATACAACAATATGCGGTGTGATGTCATAGGACGCCACATCACTTGAAATTATCACATTGTTTTAATTTTATTTTATTCTATTTTACTCTATTTAATTTTCATCTGGATATGTTATCATTATATTATTTCATATTATAAGTTATCCTCTGACACTTTTCGGGTTTTTCACGTTTTTTACACCACTCACTCATTCCACTTACACTGTTACACCCTCGGTCAACATTCCATACACACCGGAGCTGTATCTGACATCTATGGTTTAATAGCTACATTACAAAAATTGTAAATTATTGTACATTGTATCAAAAAGGGTAAATTATTGTACAACAAAACGGAGCCCACCTCCAAGGAAGGAATGCGGTCCTATTCTTACCATGTATACCGCCAGCTTCACCCCAGAGTCACATTCCTCTGAAAAAGCATAGAGCGAAACCGGTCAGGAATAAACTCAGAAACTCGGAACTAGAATCGTGACTTCTTTTTCCACCTGCAACATATACATATACATATACATATACATATACATATACATATACATATACATATACATATACATATACATATACATATACATATACATATACTAATATATGTGCATGCACAGTATATATCTATTGCAGGAGAGGGAAGGATAGAAAGAAAATACTCTTCTTTTTTCCCTTTACTGCATAGATTTCATTTATTATTAATGTTTCTTCCTCGTCTTTTCGTTTTCTCGCTTGTATCGTCTCCTGTTATGTATCCTGTTTCAACACTCACTGTTTCACGTTTCCTATGTTTATTCTAGTTGCCTTTAGCCGAGTTTCTTCAACTGAGGAATAGTTGGCCTTGTCCCAATTAGCTATCTGGCGTATGTATCTAATTTGTGTTTTTGCACTTACCGCCAGATGATTTTTTTTATCACATGAATTTCTTTCTTTTTCATTCACCATCGTGACGGTTGTTACTTTCCTTCTTCTATCCCAGTTTTCTACCTCCGTTCTCCAAACAGCTCTCTTTCTCTCCTTTTTTCTCTGGCGTCGTACTTCTCTTTAAAAGCTACAGAAACCTTCTCCACTTCCAACCACCAAGAGCTTATCCTCTCCTCATCCCTCATCAGCGCCCTTGTCCTCGTTCGGCAGCTCCTCTGGGTCGCCAAGAACCCTGTTCATCACTACCAGTGTTATGCATCACCTCCCGTCCCGTCGAGGCTCTCCACTTCCTCCCGTGCACGGCTGGAAACGTGAGCCCTTGGACGTTTTCCTTACACGTGTTGATGTAAGAAAGGGGCATGAGATTTTCTACGTTTTACTCTAACGTGTTCGTGTGAGAGTGGGGCATGAATTCATTCACACTTTGCACTTACATATTGATGTGAGACTTTTGCTCTCACACGTTGGCATGAGAGTTGGGGATGAGTTCTTTGACCTCTTGCTCTTACGTGTTGGCGTGAGAGTTGTTTTGTTTTCTATATACCTGAAAGAGCATCAAGGAGTGAGAGTATTGGTAAGAGAAACAAGTAAAGGACTCTCTTTATTCATTCGTGGCAATTTACTGCTCGACAGTTTATTCCACTCATTTGTTGTTACCATATATCAAGTTCGTACATCTACAAGTGCTGTAGAACGTTTCCTTTTCCAGCTGTAACATGTAGTGGGGTTCCAATGATACATTTTCCCTTTCGTTAAATATCCTCTTTAAGTTCTTGCCTGGATGTTCATTTCCAGCTCAGGCTTCTGAGCCATTACGAACTCGATGAACTGAAATAGGGAATAAGAATGAGTTCACTGCCCTGGATCTGTATCACCACACCACACCGGGTTAGGGTGAATCTTTCCGACGTTGGGAAGAGGGTATGGAAATGACTATTGTGGAACTGGACTTCTGTCTTGTTTGTTCTGAAGCTCCTTCATAAGAGGAAAGGCGGAGGGCGGATCCAGCACCTTCCCACGCTCTGCTCCCCCCCCCCAACGGACATTTATACTCCCATCACGTCTAAATCCTCCTTCCTCTATAAATCCGCCACTCGAGGGATTCCTCCACCTCCTTCTCTTCCTTCTCCTCCTTCTCTTCCTCCTTCTCTTCCTCCTCCTCCTTTTCCTTCTCCTTCTCACTCTTACCTTCATCCCCATCCTCTTTCTATGTAAACCACTAGTTCTATTTTGAAGTCAGCCAGCCCTTTCTTTACTACAATCAGGTTTTCAGTTCTGAACTGACCTAGGCTCTGATCTGACCTACGTACTAACCTACTCTCAGTTCTTAGCACAAGACTGTCCACACGGTAAGAAGCACCGATTACCAACAGTCTATGACAATCATCAATTCTCGGGTGTCACCGTTTCTGACCTTTGGATGTGTTTTCAGTTCTGTTCTCTCTTGCTGGTCTCCTATCTAGTGCTGGGAGTACCTTCCTCCTTCCATTACTTATTCCTTTGCCTAAACTTTATTCTTAGTCACTCCCCCTCTTCCCTTCCTGTTATCATTTGTCCTCCCTTGCCTTTCCTATTCTTATTCTTCTCAGTAATATATCTTTCTTTTGCTACTTTCTCTTAACCAACACTTTATTCTATCCTTACGTGTGTCCTATATACATAATTATCCTCAATTCATTTCCTGTAGTCATCATCCCTCTTCCTAACTGTATTTCTCTGCATAATATTTTCCCTTCTCTTGTTGTTTTTTTCATACTTTTGTGTTCCTTTTTCTTCTTTTGTTATCTGTTCACTTTCAAATCGTTCTCTTTCCCAAATTCTTTTACTACCATTTACTATCTAGCCTTTCTTCTGCATTTGTTCTTCTCATTATCTTCTGTTACCTCCTCTAATACCTCTCTACAGTTCCTATCCTTCCTTCCCCTTTTTTATCGAGTTCTATGTGATTCTATTTTCCTTTATTTCCATTCTCTTGTTCCATTCTTTCTTATTCTTCCCTAATCCTTTCATTGTATTAATCCCAATCCCTTTTCTGCCATCTCTTCCACATGGCTCCTGCTTTATCTTCTCTTTCCAGCTTCCTCTCCCTCCTTCCTTGCCTCCCTTCCTCTCTCTCTGGATCAGCACGGCTTGCATGGCTCTTGCTGGACACATCGGTCATTCCCAGCTACAACTTAATCGCTGTGTCCTCACGTGAGGTTGCAGCCTCCCGCCTCCCCACCCCCGCTCTCCTCCCTCCCTCTGTCTCCCCCTCCTTGAGCCCTCTTACCCTCTCCCTTCCTCCCTCCCACTCGCTCATACGCCACACGCTATTTTCATCATTCATGTTTTGCTCTACCATCATTCTAGTTTTGGTACGAGTTTTCAAAGTTTTTTTTTTTTTTTTTTTTTGCTTTCCTTCTTTTTGTTTTCCTTTAGCCAAAATGACGGTAGGAATTCAACTTTAAATGTAAAGCTCAGCCTTTAAGTGGATATAATTTCATATAAGCTACAACGAAGCGGGCTTAGGATGAAATTGGTTTTGGGAATTGTTCTAGAAGTTTTGATATATTCTAGAACGAGTGCTGACCCCAATAGGAATGAAACCAGAACAGTATTAATATATTATGTAAATCTGGTGTTAAGTAACCCTCTCCAGTTTTACTTCTTTACGTTTTCATCCTTCTTTTCATCATTAATTTATTCTAATACTTGAGTTTTATTTATTGTCCTTACAACCTTAACTGATTAGCTGATTTTCCTCGTTTTATTTTATTACTTTTATCAATATGTCTCTCCAAAACTCATAGGATACCCATTGTGTCGGGTGTGAGATGTCTTGGTGTAGGGTTGTGGTGGAAGTCTCCGAGCCATGAAGCCCGTGTATGGATGTGACAAGCTTTGAGGGTTAGACCTATCATCGGTTTGACTTCCCCGATGCCAAGCACCCTGATCGTCTTGTCATTGCTCTTCAGCGAGGGCGAATTCCCATGACTCAGAAACTACTCAAGGCACTCGCTAAGTGTTCCTGAATCTTGCGTCCAAGAAACTGATGATTGCTGGTCCGCCGTTCTAGATGTAAGATCTGAATTGCAGGATCTATCATTAAAAAAAAAAAAATGGTCTATGTGAATGTTAACCACTTTGATAACAAAATAGTGTCAGAGAGGGAGCCTAGCAAGAGAAAAATGCCACTTACTTACGGAAGGGCTTGCGAACAGCAAGACAATCCAACAGAA
>NC_134802.1:18155012-18162512 GCF_046742065.1 Oratosquilla oratoria | reverse complement strand
AGTCATTCACCAATCGACAGGAAGTCTATTTCGATATTATTTGCCCAAGTGCTTCGTGTTTCTCATTGTCAATGAAGCAGCTTCGACAAAAAAGTTACAAGCATGCATGAATAAACACACACACACACACACACACACACACACACACACACACACACACACACACACACACACACACACACACACACACACACACACACACACACACACACACACACACACACACACACACACACACACACACACACACACACACACACACACACACACACACACACACACACACGCACACACGCACGCACGCACGCACACACACACGCACACACACACACACACACACACACACACACACACACACACACACACACACACACACACACACACACACACACACACACACACACACACACACACACACACACACATATATATATATATATATATATACATACACGCACAAACACACGCATGCACACCTTCTTGCATGTGCAGGTCTTGTCCTACTTCGGGATGTCACAGAACAGAGGAGTGTGTAGTATGGAAGACACATGTTTATTTAGTAAAGAGGCCATAGTAGTCTGCATCCTCAAAGAACGCTCGCTGCTCCCTTAGGAATGCTGGGAAGGGCTCGCATCCCATTTCTATTCCACCCTTCCTCACCCAAACGCTATCCACCTTTTTATCACCTTCCTTCCTCCCCACCATTGCCCTTCTCCTATTACAATTTCCTTGTCCCATACCCTTTGTCAGTTCTTTCTGTCAAAACCCATTACGTCCCATCTACCGTTCTTCCATTTTGCACTCTTTTTCTCCTTCCCTCCTTCTGTTCTCTCATTCTCTCCTTCCTTCTTTTCCCTCTTTCTCCCTTTACTCCTTCCCTCCTTTCCTCCTTCCATCCTCACCTTTTCTTCTTGTCCTCTCCGTTAATACCTCCCTCCCTTCCTACATCTCACCATCCTTCCATTCCTTACTCTTTCCTGTCTTCTTTCCGTTCATTTCTCTCTTCCACGATTGCTCTCTCCACTCTCCCTCCCCTACCATGACAGTTTTTCCCCTTCCAACAAGTGTCTACTTGACGTCTCAGTAATCACTGCAGGATTATTTATTGAGAGTGTCTATATCCCAAGTGTTTGGTAGCCGTACATGTACACACACATACATACATGTATGTTTGTGTATATTTCAGTTATATATATGCGCTAAGATTGATGTTTTTCAAATGTGCATTTGTGCTCATGTATGTTTCAGTTATATATATGCACTAAGGTTGATATTTTTTCAATATGCATTTGTGCATTGGTGATTTTAAAGGAAAATTTAAAGGTATGTTTGAATTATATATATATATATATATATATATATATATATATATATATATGCATATATATATGTATATATATATGTATATATACATATTTACATATATATATATATATATATATACATATATTATGCAGAAAAAACCACTGGGAAATAAGAAGCTTAGTCCGAACGTTTTCGTCTATTTAAGACATTATCAAGGAATACACAGTTAGTGAGACAAAGGTGGATATATATACATAAAGTAAAAGACAAGCTGGGGACATGGGAAGTACACACAAGATGCTTCACAATCAGGTAGAACCGATGTTTACATATACGGACGTTTGGTCCATGACGTTACGTCACCCCCGCTTAGTAGCACTTGGAGAAGTTCTTACAATTTTATCAATAACAAAATCATCAAGTTTAAATAATCCTAAACTTAAATTGATATTATGGTCAAAGGTTTGTTTAATATGACTGGATTCGATGATGTTTCTTTCTAATAAGGATCTACAAGAAATTATTACATTCGAATTATCCCAGTCAATAGGATGATTGTGGTCTCTTACATTGACAAAAGGGCCACTGGAACTTTGCCTACTCCTTACACTATATTTGTGCTGATTTATCCTAGTTTTTAAGTCTTTACCAGTTTGGCCGATATAAAATTTGTTACATTTAAGGCATATATATATACATATATATATAAATATATATATATATGCATATATATATATATACATATATATATATAAATATATATATATATGCATATATATATATATATACATATATATATATATATATATATATATATATATATATAATATATCAAGGACTACTATTACACAGGACGTGCGCACCCAGATCCCTGGGTCCGCTAGCAGAGGCCATTGCTTTCTTTGTAACCTAATATTTCATATTGGACAAATATATCAAAAATAGAAACCTAACATTGTATATAGGACAAATATATCAACTATTGACTTATTCAATGCAGTATAAGTTAATATAAAGTTTTATAGTGATATAAGAAACAATTTAAAGGCACTGTTATGCTTTGAAATGCCAATTTTAGCCGGACTTAACAGGTATTATTGTATGAGGTTAGTGGACACCAGGGTTGGTGATTCTTTTATCTTTTCAAAAAATAAAAATAAATCGATTTTTTATTTTTTATTTAAATCAGATTTATTTGATTTAAGCAAATTTCCTATAGATTTTAAATATTATGGGATTGCTATCTGATATGCGATCTGATTGCTAAAGGACATTTTTAGCATATCAGTATAAGGAGCAGTGTTATATAGACTTGCCACATGTATACAAGGAACGGTATAAGCCGTATGTGAGGACGGTATGCTCAGGTTCACTTGATTCCTCCAAGAGTTTTCTCATCTTCGTGACATTTGCTGGATTGTCTGTCACAACACTTCCAATGTGACAACCAAAATCTTGTTCAGCCTTCTTGATCGATTTTTGTACAATTTGTAGAAGATATTCAGCAGTGTGATGTTTCCCTGTTGTGCCTATTTTGTCAACTAAATAAATCTGACTAGTGGATGTTGTTAGAGTGACACATATTATGGGCTCATTATGGATGTTAGACCACCCATCAATTGAAAGACATACAGTTTCATTATTCAGGTCATCTGCACACTTTTTATGTTCCTTTTCATACACAAGATCCAAGTACTTATCAACAATATATTTTCTGGATGGAGTAATATAACCTGGCCTCAGGTTCTGAACCATCTTGAGAAACAGGATGCTGAACAAGACGAAATGGTGAATTTGTAGCAAATATAATTCTTGCAACTTCTTTGTCGAGATTTTTCTTTTGAGAGGCTGATGTTTTTATGATAAATCTGTCCAGAGATGTTGATGACTTTCTTTAAGATGAAAATTATTTAGTAGAAGTGGTGCCTGTGGAGGAGTCTGATAGTGACGTTTTTAATGGTGGAGTCAGGTCTGCAGATAATTCAAGTGGAGCCGATGATAAAGGGAGTGAAGCTGTTGATACAGATCCTGGAATGGAAACAGAAAATTTTAGCATATTGCATAATTTATAAACGAATAAATAAATGAATGAATACAGTGTGATTTAGGCTACTTTTGAGTATAGTAGTTATTTTTTTAGATAATGATCATATTTACACAAGCCACTAAATTATTTGGAAATAATTAACAGGATATGAAATAGGTGGGCTTGGAATTCAGCCCACATAGAATTCAGTCCACTTTTAAATTCACTAAAAATAATGGGTTAGTTGGGTTAGGTTAGGCAAAATCCCTTTGGACTGAATCCCATGTGGGCTGAATTCCAATGGAACCTATGAAATATATTACACAATGTTAAATGAAATGAATAGCAATCATCTAGGCCCCAAAGTTGAGTGAACACAGTATATTATAGTGATATAGTCATTACCCAAATTTAGAAGTAATGAAGTTGAAGTATTATCTCTTTAGGCCTTCACATTTTTATTGCACATGCTCTCCATTGTTCACCAAATTTATATAGTTGCGTGTGAAAAGGGAGAAATGCACACAATATAAGTAAAATTATTTACCTGGGTCATCAATTTCTTCTTCTGTATGCTGTGGCTGACCTTGGCATTTATCTCTGTGAGATTTTAATCATGACACAATGCCTGTAGTTCCTGGCTGCAGTCTTTGCATTTAGCTCGGTACCCTTTGCCAGAAGTTGTTGGTAGTTTTTCAAAATAATTTCAGACAAAATAATTTTTTCTGCCTGAAGGAACCACTCTGCCAGGCCCATAAGACATCCTTCCTGGTTGATTCCAAAGCAGCAACTGACTGAGTGAGAAGCTGCTTACCTAGAACAAGTTTCAACAAGAATCTTGTTGAAACTTCAAGGCTGCACAGTGATATATACTACATGTAGGCTTATATCGTTCCTTGTATACTTGTGGCAAGTCTATATGACACTGCTCCTTATATTGATATGCTAAAAATATCCTTTGGCAATCAGATCGCAAATCAGATAGCAATCCCACAATATTTAAAATCCATAGAATATATTTAAATAAAATCTGATTTAGATAAAAAAAAAAAATTAACATTAAAAAAAAAAAAAAAGATCAACAACCCGGGTCTTCACTAACCTCATATAAAAATACCTGTTAAGTTCGCCTAAAACTGTCATTTCAAAGCATAACAGTGCCTTAAAAACAGTTTCTTATTTCGCTATAAAAGTTAATATTAACTTAAACTGCATTGAATAAGTCAATAGTTGGTATATTTGTCCTATGTACAATGTTAGGTTTCTATTTTTGATATATTTGTCCTGGGTAATTTCTTATCTCTCTCCGTCTGTGATGAGTGTTATCTTTAATAGAAGGACCAGCTCCATAACCATCAAACACAACAGTTGCTTCCTAATAATGCCTAACAGTAAAGTCCGCATATGCCTTGGCGATTTCACCATATGTATCTCCCTTTTTCCATTTCAGCTTGTGCAGCAACGATCCACCATCAAGTACATATCTTTCAGTTTCGGGAATGTCATCTGACATTTTTCCACTTAGATGTTGCTTGTTACAGTGTTCTGTGATTGCATGAGCCAGTTGAGGTTTGTCAGCTTTTCTCAAGATTTTTTTGCTCTCAAAAAGGAATGGCGGGTAAGGGCTCATTTCATATGTCATAACATCCTCCAGGGAAAGTTCTCTTGTTTTTGACACTACCAGAAATCGCTGGAATAACATGCTTGGTTCAATGGTTCTGTCAGCGGCAACTTTGACAGTAGAGGAACTTCCTAGTGTTACAGCTTTATCACTCCTCTTGAAAGTGATTGAAAATATGGGTTGTTCAGTCATTCTTTTGATGATATGGCTTCCAACAGAATCAAATTCATGGACATTGACATTTTCATCAGCAACAATTCCATTGATGATATTTCTTAGGGTAGGCTCTGAAGAGAAAGGAGAACAAGCTGACAATTTTTCACTGACCTTTGAAAGGTCTGCTGCATCTCTTTCAATTCTAGTACTTGTTGCCTCTTTGTGTTGCTCATTTGTTGTATAAATGAGATCAGTGAACTCTTGCATAGCACTGTTAACCTCTGACGTTCCAGGGGCTGCCATTGTCCACAAAGCACGCTACTCCTCTGTCATCTTACTGCCATGTGTCAGACCACCTGCCTCTTTTAGTGACCTCATCAGTGTTTGCTCAATGACTAGATCACAACTGAGGCCAGCCCAAAACTTATTCGTTCGGCGGATGACATGGAAACCATCTTGAAACTTCTTGTATACATTAGGATGTTTCTTTTCTAGTGCACTCATTTCCTGGATATAAAGATAGGCAGACTTGAGGTAATTGTAATGGCCCGCTGCAGCAAATACTGGCATAGCATTACATACAGCATGCAGGTGATTTTCCCAAGATCCAGTACGATCTGCTTTAATCATTGATCGAGCAATACTAAGCATGTGTTGGTATTCTAACCATAATTGACTTGTTTTCGAGTGAGCCCTAAGTTCACTTCTCTTCTTAGTGAGCTCTTCACTAATATCAGAAAGTGCAGTTGATGACAGAATACTTTCAAGTGTGGTGTCACCATTTAGCATGGATAAGTACATTTTCTCAGTCTCTTCTACTAGTGATGCAAGATCAGGTTTCTCATCTATGACCGCCTTCATAACTAATCTGGTAAGACATTTGTCCACCAACAGATGGCCACGAAATGCTCTTTGAACAGATTTTCCTGTCATCATGTGCACTACAGCATTTTCACCATAGACTACCTCTAAGATCTTTTTCAATCCTGAACCCTCCATCAGTGTACCTATTGCTCCAAGTAGATTCATAAAAGTGTGGAAACTACCTAGCATCAGATTGATCTTCTTCAAGTCACTACTATCACTTGCAGCACAGATGATTTCAGCAGCTTTCCAGTAAAGTGGTTGATCAAATGTTATTATTGGTGGAACATGATGTCTGATGGTCATTTTGCTGAGAAACTCCAGTGTAGAAAGAATGCAGGTTTTATCTCCAGAATACATGTCAATCATTGGTAAGTACAGAATAGATGACTTACCAGGATGTGCAGAACCTTGGTGGATGATGTGCATCATTCCTTGCCAGTTTGGAACAGGTTGCTCAATGTGACACGAAATCTCCCACAAGATATCAACTTTCATGTCTCCACCTTGTACATCTGGTAGTTTATGAAATTTAACATTTTGAAGGGCATGTCTGGAGAAACGGTGCTCAATGATGTCAACTTTCGCAATATCTACTATATTTAATTCTGATATGTTTTGTCTCTTCACAAGATGGCTTGTCATCTTTCCTGGGGTCAGTGCACCTATCATTCCCATCCCATGAAATGTACCTTTGCCATCAATGGTCAGAATATTGTGGTCTACATTATCCCCGGCAAATAACAATGATAAATCCTGTGTATCAGCATCTTCAACTAGAAGATCTGGTATACCACAGTTCGCTGCATTCTTCTCAAACCTGCGCACCTCATCATATGATGTGCAATATCCCATCTCATGAAGAACGTTCACAAGAAACTTAGAACGGTATAAATGATGCACTTGTACTGCAAGACCTATTTGCAATGGTGCTATGACTGCCCGTGGTCTGACAGCTTGTACTATGGCTATCAATAAAATCAATATAATACTAACATTAATAAAATGTTATAGTGATAATAATTCACTTATATTATATTACATATTAGAGATGATAATTTAATGGCTGGGAAAAACGATTAACTGAATGGCCTAATTAAATTGTTTTGTAACCAATGCATTTCTTGACCCTTAAAACCTTAAAATAGACGTATAAGTTGCTGTTCTATCCCAAATATTAACAAAGTTACAGCAGTTTTAGTGAGTTCTTGGTCAGCGGCGGCCATCTTGGAAATGACCCAGTTTTGACCCACTTTCGGGGGTCAGATTTTGGTAGACTTTTTTTCTCATACTCATTACAGCCATTAGAGGCAAAAACCACTAAGAAACCTTTTTGTATATTTTTTTGGGGTCATGGTACTTTTTTCATATATTGACCCGCCTAATTACTTATTGAGCAAGGGAGTATATATATATATATATATATATATCTATATATATATATATATATATATATATATATATATATATATATATACACACACACACACACACACACACAGTCCATGTTTGGAAATAAAAGCCAACA
>NC_134802.1:18147512-18150012 GCF_046742065.1 Oratosquilla oratoria | reverse complement strand
AACGGTTAAAGGCAGCCGCCCCGACTTCTCCGCCTCTTATTCTCCTCGAACTGGACTCTTCGCTCTTCTCCGAAGGGCCCTCTCCCTCAGCCTGAGGCCCACAGGGGACGTTTTCTTCAGACAGGCCTATTGGATCCTTAATTGTGTCCTTTATCCTGCTCATAGGATGCACAACGCGTGCCGTAAACCGTTCTCTGGTGTAGACACTGCAACACGCAAATGCAGAGTAGAAACAAAACCGTATGAGAGCTGCTCCCTTCCTACATACCACAATTTGGTAGATAGGTGAACATTTAAACATGCAGACAAAAAGAAAACTCATACTCGGAAAGACGCACGCACGCACACACACACACACACACACACACACACACACACACACACACACACACACACACACACACACACACACACACACACACACACACACACACACACACACACACACACACACACACACACACGAAGGATTATAAAGGAGGAGCATGCCGACAAGAGACCCTTAGGTTCATAAGTAGGTCGAAAAAATGTATATATATATATATATATATATATATATATATATATATATATATATACATATATATATGTGTAATGCTAAATAGATAGATAAAAATCATAATAATATAGATGATATCAGGTAAAATAAGTTAATAGATAGGTAAAGTTAAATAATAAGATAAAAGGTAAATACTAAATAGTAATAAATTGGCAGATAAATAATAATAAATGATAATCAAGGAAATTATAATAAAAACAGAGAAATAATAATAAACAAATAACTACATAACTAGTATAAAGTAAATGGGAGGCATTACAGCATCTTGCTTAGGTGGTTATCTAAACGAATCTTAAAGCTTCGAACTGAACTTCATTGCACTGCCTCTGCAGGAAGTATATTCCATTCATTAACTACATTGGTTATTGAAGTTGCTTCTACCCACTTCCAAATTAAGTGTATTTCTTGACAGTTTGAGACCATTATTTCTTGTCGGATTCTCATTCAGTGTGAAGATTTTGTCACGTTTAATGTTGTTAATTCCCTTTAGAATCTTAAAGACGTATCGTCACCTCTGAGTCTACTCTTTTTTAGGGAAGACAGATTCATATGCTCTAGTCGATTTTCGTATGATTTGTTTATTTTTTATTTTTGAAATCAGTTTTGTGGCTCGCCGTTGTACTTTTTCCAATCTGTCAATGTCTTTAATGAGATTCGGTGACCAGAAATAAACAGCATATTCCAAATGTGGACGAAATAACGATATATATAGCTTGTTAATGAGAGATGGATTTTGAAGTCAAAAGATCGCGCAATCAGTCGTACAATCTTATTTGCTTTCTCAGAGGCTGAAATACACTCCTTAGATGATTTGAGATCGTTACTGATAATTACGCTGAGATCCTTCTAACTCTCCACTTTTGTTAACGAATTTCCAAATAATTTGTAATCGTAGATACTGTTAAGTTTACCTATGTGCAAAATCTTATATTCACTTGTGTTAAATTTTATTAGCAACTTTTCAGACTATTGTTGTAGTTTATCTAAATCTTCTTGAATATCTAATTGGTTTAAATGATCATTTGCCATTCTGCACAGTTTTGTATCATCAGCAAATTTGGAGACAAATTTCAGTCCGTGGTCTATATTATTTATATATACTATGAATAGAAGTGGCCTAAAGAATGGAACCCTGAGGAACTCCACTCGTAACATTTTTCCATCTAGAAGTTTTTCCATTTAGAATAACTCTGTTTTTGATCATTCAATCAATTACTAGTTCAACTTAATAGACCACTATTTATTCCGTGTGAAGCTAATTCAGTAAGTAGTCTTTCGTGTGGGACGGTATCAAAGGCTTCTGCAAAGTCTAGATATATTAAATCCATATTGCTTCTTTTGTCGTAACTCGAGGTGACTATGTTGTAGAATTTGAGTAAGTTAGTCACGCAAGAAGTTTCCTTCTGAATCTATGCTGGCTATCATTTATCAAATAGTTACTTTCTAAATGATGTTCGATAGCATCTCTGTATTTATTTGTTTTCTTTTTGTCACCTTTTTTTAATATTAGAGTAAGGTTAGCTTTTTTTTTTATATATGTACCGTAGTGATTAGATTTACCCTAATTTTTTTATAGGTTTCAGTTTGGAGTTCACTTTGAAGTTTTTCGTTTACGAATACTGAGCTAAAATAATTGTTAAAAATATCACACATTTCTTCGTTTGAATAATAGTGGGTTAATACGATTCCTAATAAGCTTTTTATCTCTAATGTAACTATAGAATTCTATGGGATTCTCTTTGGATTGATCAGCGATATTCATTTCGTATTGTCGTTTCCGTTTTTTATTGTCTTTTTTAAATCTTTGTATTATTACATAGCTTTCATAGTTTTTAGGTGCACCCAAGCACTTGTATTTCTTATAAGCTTGTCTCTTTTTAGAGCATAAACAAAGTTGGCACCAGCTCTTTTCAAATTAGCATACGAACAAAGATTATCGAA
>NC_134802.1:18132512-18135012 GCF_046742065.1 Oratosquilla oratoria | reverse complement strand
CATCCATGACTTTGATGCGTGAGGGACATAATTCGAAATCACAAATATTTGTACCAACTGTGAGATGGAGGGGTGTGTTAGTGTCATTTGCAATCAAAATACAAGTATGACTTTTCTTTGACGTAGAGATGATGGCTGAAAGGAGGGAAATGCAATTGACACGGGAGATTTCTGGCATATAATGTACATCGGTGTCTTATGCTTGAAAATTTTGTATAATTTGTATAATCAAGAGGGAACAGCGTCTTTGAGCTGATAAGCACTGTATAAATGTGTTTGAATGTCGATAACACTTCTGATTGTGGGGTAGATTTGGTGTTGAATTCCTCTAAGAGGGGCAAGAAAGTGTCCTCAGGTGGTGAAAAACCAACGGTATTCAATGAATGTTTTATCCTGAGTTTTGCTAATTTGGTCATGAGGAAGGATATAGTGCGTATGTTACGTTTGGAACGCATGTCCACAGCTTTCAGTAAAGTGGAATAGTTAGATTCCAGGGGAGGAGTTAGAGTGGTTGAACACTGGAAACTCTGTTGTATGAAGGTGGTGGAGCAATATGTGCTAGCAACTGGCGCATCCTCGTGTGATGAAGTAGAATGAATTTGGATGGAGGGAATAGAATCAACTGACGCGGAATTATGTTCTGCCTGTGCCTCCTTGGTCACGTGAATGTGATTTACTTTTTGAGAAGTTACTGAGGGCAATGCAAGAAGGAAATTATTTGCATAAATGATACCATTTTGAGCAGGGTAAATGACTATATTATTTTGCTTCATCTATGTTGAAACTATGAGGATATCAGCAGGAAAATGAACTTCAGCTACGTAGGCGGTAACTTAAATGGATGGACACTCATATTTGAAGCTAATGTTTAAGGAGAATTTACCAATTATCGGGAATTGTACACCATCTACATTGCAAAGATTGACGTCTGGGGCCTCCAGAACGGTGACACGTTTAGTTGCAGTGCGGCATTGATGGAAACTGTGTGTCTGAGTGTAGCACTGAATGTTAAGGAACGGTAAGATATCTCTGGGATATCCAGGATATGTACAGGTGGAGTTGATGAGTGAATTTCCGGGTATGGAGTAACTGTCCTTGACGTCCACTGAATCTGTATGTATGTATGCATGTATGTATGTATGTATGTATGTATGTATGTATGTATGTATGTATGTATGTATGTATGTATGTATGTATGTATGTATGTATGTATGTATGTATGTATGTATGTATGTATGTATGTATGCATGCATGCATGCATTCATGTATGTATGCATGCATGCATTCATGTATGTATGTATGCATGCATGCATTCATGTATGTATATATGTATGCATATATGTATGTATGTAAGTACTGAGGGGGCATTGAATGCATCTATACAATCGATACTTTTCGTAGTTTAATGACACGTCAAGGGCCAAATTTCTAATATATATATATGTATATGTATATATATATATACATATATATATATATGTATATACATATATATAAATGTATATATATGTATATATACATATGTATATATATATATGTATATGAATATATATATATATATATATATATATATATATATATACTGATCATATTGTCGTCCACTCTCCCCTGTTCTGTATTCTTCATATACCTGATAATAGAAGTGCAGTCTATTGCTAATGAAACGGGAGAACATGAAGATATTTCTATGGCTAATGCGAGATAGTTTGGCAATTTTCCAGAACACCACAATCGGAAATATTCTAAATTTATTTTTTCATTGCTGCCTCAGTCGTATGTTGGTTGCTTTCGTTTCCAACCCTGTCATTCCTGTTTATCTCATTCCTCCATTTAATTGTCGTTCTTCCTACTTCTCCTTTTCCTCTTCCTCTACTTCTTCCTTCTATTCCATTTGCACCTCATTCTCCTCCTCTTCCTCATTCTCCTATTACTCCTCCTCCTCCTCTTGTTCATTCTTCCACTCCTTCTCCTTCTACACCCACAATAGTCTACCCCTACTCCTACTGCCCCCACTATTACTCCCCCAACCTCTAGTCCCACTCTCCCCACCACCCTACCTCACCCCCACCCCATTCCTGCAATGTACATTCACGGCGACAATGCCCAAGATATTTGTTGCCTCTGTTGTGACGACTGTTTTCGGGCGTGTAGGCAAGTGTGTCTGTGTGTGTTCAGCTGCGCGTGTGGGCACATCCCCACCCCATTTTTTGTCATGTGGGTGTTTACTGGCGTGGGAATAACGCTTGCTTTTTTGCATGTGTTTTCCATTTTGCACATGTTCCCTTCCACGAGAAATGTTCAACCTGGTTTTTCCAACATGCCTGTATCTCTATCTTTCTCACTGTCTTTCATTATCTGTCTATTTACTCATTCTCTTTCTGCCTCTGTTCATATTCATGTGTTTGTCTTAGTTTGCTTCTGTATATATATATATATATATATATATATATATATACATGCATATATTTATATATGTATATGTATATATATATACATATAT
>NC_134802.1:18115012-18127512 GCF_046742065.1 Oratosquilla oratoria | reverse complement strand
CCTCCTCCAACCCCTCAGTCTTCAGTTTCTACCCACAGCTACCCTTTCTCTACATTTACCTCTCCTGTACTCACATGTACCTATTGTAACAAGTCAGGTCATTCGACTGATTTTTGTTTTCGTCGTAAGCGCCATGTACACAAGTCAAGGCAGTCCCCTGTCCGTAGGAATGTATCGGATGTTTCTTCTAATGTGACGCATAACCTCTCTGGAGCAGAACCGTAGGATAAGCTTAGCTACTGTCATATCCATGGTCATTGCAAACACTCGACTGATCAGTGCTTCAAGGTTTTGAAACTTATAGCTAAGACTTCTCATCAACCTAGACAATCTCCATCCCATTTTCACAGGCGCCCGTTTAAGAACCCAAAGGTTTGACCAGTGGTGTTAGGTCACAGACCATCCCTTTGGTGGCTGCTGAGTCTTTTCAGTTATTCATCTTCCAATTTCTTAAAGAGAATACACCTAGTTCAGTTACTGTAAATACTGGTGCAGAATGTAGTCGCATAAGTAGAAAAGTTGATTATGCTCTCCGGGATTAGTACAATCTCCCTTTATCTCCTTTTTGTAAATGTTTGCATTCTGTACAAGGTTCCCCCTTGCCTATTCTTGGGCCTGTTTGCATTCCCTTAAGGTTTTTCTCACACGCTACAGTTTTCCATGTCACTTTTGTTGTTATATCTGGTCTTGCACTTATGTGTGATTGCCTCTTGGGCATCGAAGATCTTACAGCACATGGAATTGATATATCTCCTAGTCGCCGTGTAATGACTTTTGTAATGTTGTTCTTCCTGCAACAGATACGCCAGTTTCCATTTGTGACTCTCCACCTGTGCATGATCAGGTCGTTCAGTTACCTTCGAAGGGACCTCCTGGCTCTAACTTTTCTATTTTTAATCTGCGCTGCTGTTGTAGGAGATTATCGTATTGGACCTTCAAGTGTAGTTCGAGTTCCGGTGAGCATTTCAGGTGTTCCAATTGACCAATTGACCGTTCGTGTTCGTCACCTTGCTTTGGAAGGGACTCTCCACTATTCGTGAGGATAATGTTACGACAGCTATGGTAACCAACGTCACGGGTGGTCCTATCACTCTCTTTCCTGGCAGTCACTTAGGCTCCTATCGTTGCAGCTTTTGTGTTACAGTTTCCACAAGCAAGTGACACAACTCACTTAGTCTCCAAATTAGCAACGTTTGTAGGTAGGATTGGTTTTCCTAATGAGACGTCTCGTCTCATTGAACTGTTACCGACCCTCTGTCAGGCTTTGGCTTTGCCTGGTGGTCCGTTAGGACTTACAGATCGTATGGTTCACAGAATTGGTCTTCAGCCAGGTTTACGTTCCTTCATACATGTTGCCTCACTCTTGTCGGCTTATAGCACAGTCCTTGGTTGACGACATGTTATGTGAAGGTGTTGTGCAAGTTTCACTCGGAGTGGAACTTGCCACTCCTGATGCCTAAGAAGGATGGATATTTTCGTTCTGTTATTGATTACAGGCGAGTTAACGAGGTCACTACTCCAGACCATTATCATTTGCCTGTATTAAGTGACCTTCTCCAGTCCATTGGCTCTGGTAATACAGTGTTTACCACCTTAGACTTGGCATCAGGTTTTTGACATATACCCGTGGAGAAGAAGTCACGTAATGTCACGGCCTTTTCTATTCCCAATGGAGTTGCGGAATGCTCCCTTGACTTATTAACTCTATTTTTCATGTAGGTAACGGACTTTTTGTTTATGTGGATGGTTTAATCTTAGTTTCCAAGGATGTGGAGAGCCACTTCACTAAGTTGTCCATGGTCTTGCAACGGTTTGCTGATGCTGGATTGAAACTCAATCTGCCCAAGCATCCAATTCCTAGGCCATGTTGTAGACACATATGGCATTCACACTACCAACGATAAGGTCAAGGTAGTTAGGGACTTCCCTACACCTAAATCAGTTGAGCGTGTACGTTCCTTCCTTGGTCTGGCAGGGTACTATCTTGTATTTATTAGGATTTTTGCTTCGATTCCTTCCCCTCTAACAGGTCTCCTTAAGAAGGACACATCCTTACAGAAAAGTTTTGATTCCTTGAAGGTTGCATTTACTGAAGCGCCTGTGTTGGCATTCCCGGACTATAACCTCCCCATTACTGTTTGTACAGATGCTTTTGGTACAGGTATTGGAGCTGTGATTATGCAGCAAGTAGACGTATGTAGACCCCATGTTCTTACATATGCTAGCCGCATTGTTAACAAGCCTGAGTCTCGTTACTTTGTTACTCATTTGGAGTCCCTGGCAGTGGTGTGGGCTTGAAACCATTTTCGTTATATAATTTTTGAATATCCTGTTACAGATTACACGGACCAAACTGCTGTCACTCAACTTTTCAAGGAAAAGAAAAAGAAATAATTTTACCATTCTGTCTCTGTATTTAATTATCTCTCCGTTTCTATCCTTCAAACATATAATTTACTGTCTTTCTAGAGCATCTCTGCGCTCGGTCCCTTTAATACTTTTACCTTTCCGAATAGTTTCCTCTATTTCATTCATGTTTCTCTTTCTTTTCTCTGATCTCTGCCTTTTGTTGATAAGGTTGTTTAGTTCAACTCCCTCTAAATTTCGTCTCTCCTGCTTTTAATATGCGTAGTCCTTCTTCTTTTAATTACATCATTGGTAGTTTTGGAGTATTTGTTTTCACTGGTACTTTTTGTACTTCATAATTTCTTTGCCGATTCCTTAATGATATTCATTAAATTCAAATTCATACCTTTGTCCGTGTCCTCCATAATTCTCAGAGCTTCGAATATATTTTCAATTTCTAACTGAAATTCATTCTTGTTATACTTAACCTTCGCAAACATTATTTTCTTTTTTAAAACTTGTTTATTTCTCTCGGCTCTGATATTGCATTTAGCTGTGCAACCTACCATTCTATGGTCACTACCTATGTTGACTTTATGACTGTAACCAGAGCTAGGCGCATTCATCTGTGCGCTATCTAGACACGTTCCTCGGTGCGTTCCGCTTTAGTTTCGCCGTGGTTAGCGCTCCCAAACTATAAAAGCAATATAGGTGCCGATGTAGTATGTGGCCTACCTTTTGGATGTAGCCTACGAAAAATTTCTTTGGTATAGTATGTGAGCTACCGGACTTTTATTTCGGTATGAACCTGTCTATTTCGCTTTAATAGTTTGGGAGCGCTAACCGCGACCAAACTAAAGCGAAACGCACCGAGGAACGCACCTAGGAATTCACCGAGGAATACGCCCAGCTCTGACCGTAACATTGTTAACACACTTCCTCTCGTCTCCTAATATGATGTCTATTTCGTTCTTTGTTGTTCCATTTGGACTTCTCCAGGTCCGTTTACGACCTACACGCTTTAGGAAGAAAATTTTCATTATTCTCATGTTGTAGTTATCTGCAAAATTGACTAACATCTTGCCTCTGTCATTTCTTTAACCTACTCCAGACTTCCCAATACACGATTCATCTCTTATCTTTTTTCCTATGTTAGCATTAATGTCGCCTATTGCCAACTTGTACTTAATATTTTCTTAATCCCTCACCTGACTTAAATCATCATAGAGAGGCTCAATTTCATCGTTTGAACTCTGTGAAGTTGGTGCATAAACCTGAACTATTTTTAGAATGTATCTTTTACACGGCCAAACCACAATTCAAACTACCCTATCTGATAAACTATTGAATTTGACTACGTTACCACCAACCTCTCGATTTATCAAGAATCCTACTCCATTAGCTTTCTTTTTCCTTTCCTCTATAGTAGAACATGTGGTGGCTATCTTGTAATTATATCAGCTTTTCTTCCGCTCTTCAGACTTCGCTCAGTCCCACGATGTCCCACTTGATGTTGTCTAGTTCTTCCATTAAACTCTCCAGCCCGTGGTCTTCTGAGAGTGTTCTTACGCTGTAAATGATCTTCACTTTGTTCATGCTATTTAATGCCCAAGACTTAAATCTGTTTGAACAGTGCTTACTCACATTCGGTGGCACATTACCCGTAAACACACAAGGCAATGCAGTTGGACCTTTAGGAGACGAATCCAACAGGAACGCCCAGTTTTCTTTTGGTTGTGAAATAAATTTTTGCTATGAAGGAATTTTGGCAGTAATCTTACCTCGGAAATCTTTACCAAGTCATGTATCCTCTCATTAGTTATTTTAGCTATGTTTTTACCTGTTTTTATTAAATATTTGTCTATTATTGGTGAGGTTTCTGAGCCAAGTACTGATACAAAGTTGGTAGTATTTTTATAATTTAACATAAACACAGGGGGAGGCACGGAACCCTAAACACTCTAACGTTTCGTTCGTGTAGAACTTCTTCAGAGAGTGTGCGGAAAACTGTAATTGAAGTTTATGTACTAAACTTAGTTATCTTGTCGGACTTGTGACTTTCTCAGTATACAGAAAGAAAACAAACAAAGAGGATTTGGTACATTAATTCTCCGCACATGACGATAGGACAAAGTGGTATAGTAATAGGCTTTTTCCTTAGGGCATTACGAATATGTAGCAAAGAATACAAAGAAGAAAAATTTGATTATATTATGGAGACCCTTTGACAAACTCGGCTACCCAGAGGGAGTGTTGAGGAGAATAAAAAGAAATGCAATAAATATTCATAATCGTGGAAAGAAAGAGACAAATGATAAAAATACTACCAATTTCATATCAGTACCTGGCTCAGAAAATTCACCAATAATAGACAAATATTGAAAAAAACAGGTTTAAACATAGCCAAAATAACTAATAAGAGGATAGGTGATTTGGTAAAGACTTCCGAAAAGAGAACCAATTCCGAAAACAGCATCGTATACAAAATCCCGTGCAATGGTTGCACAATATCATATTATGGCGAGACATCAAGGGGATTAAATAAAAGAATTTTTGAACATAGAAATTACATAAAAGCACATAGGACGTCTAATTCTTTAGTAGTTCATGCGAAAAAATTCGACCATTTACCAAACTGGAGAGGAGCCGAAGTGCTGCATAAAGGTTTTGATAAATTCACTAGATGAATTGTAGAATCAGCATATATTTCAACTAAGAATTCATCGAAACATCGAGGAGGATTTATCAATTTAGCTAAACAAACTAATATTTTAACTTGTTACGGACGGGCTGGTTATGTGAAGAGACGTTACTTGTAACAGATAAGTGCTTAAGAACCAGCTCACTTCTAGAAGCCACGGTAGGACTGAATTATCTGGTCAGGGCCTAGATAAATCTAAATAAAGACATTAACAGAAAAAAAGTTGGTGGAAAAGACGCAAGTAATAGTTATTAGTAAGGACTAATGGAGACTGCAACAGCTAGATATAACGTTAATTCGAGAAAATTATTCATCCATCAAAATACAATCAGATATGGCCTCTACAATTTCCTGTTCAATTCCTTACTGCGCCAAACAGTCAGGTGTCCACCATCCTTTATCCTCACCATCCCTTCTACTTATCCCTCTACTTATCTATATATATATATATATATATATATCTATATATATATATATATATATATATATATATCAACAAAGTTATGTCGTAGTACATTTGTAAAATAATACTGATGACCCACTTTCGGAGAAGAAAAAGCGAAGATGTAGAGATCTGTATATTTCGATCCCTTACTGTGATCCTCTTCAGCAGATATGAATTACAGAATAGAGAACAGTGTGTATTTATACTAAAACAGTGAGGTAAGCTAGATGGGACGGGGGCTCAGGTCACTAGTCCGGCGTGCATGTGTGGATCTTGGTGGCTCAGGTCACGTGCCCGGACTTGTGTAGACCTTGGTGTCTTTTGTCCACCGTTAGTGTAGATGATAACATTTTATTTATAGCAAAAGAGGAAATACAATCTGGTGACCATTGACCATAAGAAATGTTATAATTCGGAAAATTGTTTATTAGGGAGGATTCTACCATTTTTCTTCTGAAACTACATTTGGAATTAAGTAAGAAACCAACTAACTAAATTAGGATACCCGCCGTGGTTTTTACAAAAAGCTCTCTCAGTAAGGCCAAAATTAGTTTTCATAAAACAGATTCCCATTCCACCTTGAATCATAATTGGGATAATAGATGCATAAAGTTACCTTTTAATAAATCAATTAATGACTTGTCTCATTTGATACCAAAGGATTAGGTAAACTTTATCTTCAATTATCCCAACAATTTGTTCAGTAAAGTTGTCAATATACATCATAGATCCAAGAGTAATACAACTCCTGGAGTTTACTAATTACCTTGTTTAGATTGCAAGGATGTATATTGGGGACAGACAGATCGAGATCTCACTACCAGGGTCAAGGAGCACAAGAACTCTGTTAAATACGGGCAGGAAAATCCCGCGGTATTTCAGCACGTCACCAACAAAAACCACCGGATAAATTGGGACGATGCTGAAATAATTTACAATTCCAAATGTAGTTTCAGAAGAAAAATGGTAGAATCCTCCCTAATTTTTTTTCTTCCAAATTATAACATTTCTTATGGTCAATGGTCACCAGATTGTATTTCCTCTTTTGCTATAAATAAAATGTTATCATCTACACTAACGGTGGACAAAATACACCAAGGTCTACACAACGCCGGGCACGTGACCTGAGCCACCAAGATCCACACATGCACGCCGGACTAGTGACCTGAGCCCCCGTCCCTTCTAGCTTACCTCACTGTTTTAGTATAAATACACACTGTTCTCTACTCTGTAATTCATATCTGCTGAAGAGGATCACAGTAAGTGATCGAATTACACAGATCTCTATATCTTCGCTTATTCTTCTCCGAAAGTGGGTCATCAGTATTATATATATATATATATATATATATATATATATATATATATATATATATGTATATATACATATATATATATATATGAATAAGTATTTTTGACAAATGATTTGGATGATGGAGAACATAAACACAGGGGAAGGCACGGAATCCTAAACACTCTAACGTTTCGTTCGTGTGGAACTTCTTCAGCGAGTGTGCGGAAAATTGTAATTGAAGTTTATGTACTAAACTTTGTTATCTTGTCGGATACTTGGGAAAGGTCGTTTTTCTGGTGTGTTCTAGAGTTTGTAACGTGGATTAGAAAGCACTAGAACATAGATGGGTTAGTACGGAAGGTAAATACAAAGGTTATAGGCAAGGGCTTGGATATACAGATAGTGGAAGGAAGTGGGAGGTGAGCAAGATGTTGTTAGGGGAAGACGCTACGCTTGTGGCAGGTTCAGAATAGGGTTTAAAGCAGCGAGTAACAAGGTTTGGAGAGGTATGTAACATGAGGAAATTTAAAGTAAATGTTAGTAAAAACAAAGTGATTTGATGTACAATAGAAAGGTATTTCTTATAAACCATATTTTCCAGCATAAATATAGTGCAAAATCGGTTGAAGAGAAAATAATGCTCTGTTTCAAGACAAAGCATTAAACAACCACCACATCAAATGGTCTAGAGCAGTGCTTCTCAACGTGGGAAATCTGGTTTTTCAGATAGGCAATTCAGTTTTTCAGATGGGCAATATGATTTTTAAGGTGGGCAATTGAGCGCAACTGAGGAAGTCTGGGTTAGATTTTATTTCTATTGTATTCATCTTTTTAGATTTTTCATTGATGTTTTGTTCTTTTGAAGTGATTTTAAACCAAGGTTTATGCTTTTTCTGCTGAAGTGGAGTTTATTTTTCAAATAATAAGAATTATGTATCATGACCAAAAAAGGTTAAGAAATACTGGTCTAGAGCAAGGTCCAGGTGCGTGCCTGAGAGACACGTGGTTGAGTGGTCTTTAATCACAGGCACATTTAAAAACAACATGAACATGAACTATGGACATTTCAGATGTGATAAATTCATAAATCATTTAATTGTAAAGATATACCCGCCAGATTGACCAAGCGGTGTCATGTAGAAAGAAGTAGTGTCATGTACCTCTCCTCACTCATGTGAACACATGTCCCCACTCTTTTGATTCTGCTGTCCGTATTTCTTTCTTTATGTCATGAATAACCATTTTTAAAATATTTTCTTATGTAATAAATCTGAGGATGCAATCATAGGAAAGTGATTCCTGTCTTCAACTTTCTTTTATCCTGTTGTAATGGTGCATATTTTGTTTCATGGTAATGCAAAACATACGTACATACATCACACTTACACACACACACACACACACACACACACACACACACACACACACACACACACACACACACACACACACACACACACACACACACACACAAACACACACACACAGCCCCGCTCTATTGCAAGAACTCGTTTCAAGCGCTAGTGGTTCCACAGGAAGAAGAAACAAAGGAAATTCAAGAGAAGAAGGGAAGGGCAGACGCTGGATCCCTGCCCACAGGTAAGATTTTGGTTGTAGAAGACAGTCAAGTGAGGTACTTAGGCAGGGCTTTCTGTGATAAAGATAGGAAACATAGGACGCAGGTGTGTTTCCCCTTCGCGGGGATAGATGTTAAAGATAGGATTGAAGGGTGTTTAGTAGGGGAAGGCAAGGACTCTGTCGTTTGTTTAAGCTCTGGGGGGCAATGACATAGGTAAGTTAGGGAGTGAGGAATTGTTTGCGCGGTTCCGGGATACGCTAGACAAGATTAGAAATAAGGGAGGTGTTCCTGTTTTATGTGGAATCCTTCCAAAGCGTAGAGTTGGAGGCATGTGGCGTTCTAATCTATTGCAATGAACTGCAGGCTGACAAAACATTGTAAGGCCAATGGATGGGCATTTGTCGACAACTGGGACAGCTTTTACGGTAAGAATCATCTATATATAAGGGACGGGGTGCACTTGTCGCCCAGAGGATTTCGGCTCCTTGCTGAATCTCTTGAGCGAGAAGTAGGCATCCTACAGGGTTTTTTCGGGTAGATTACGTGGGAGTAGGGAGGAAGTATCGTAATATAGTTTAGGCAATAGAAACAACTTAGAGGGGGACTTTGAAAAGAATCACCAAAGCAGGTGGAGGGAAGATAAACTTAAGGTTTGCTGTACAATTAGCAGAAGCATAATTAACAAAATTTATTTGCTGCGAGGTAAGCATGCGCAGAGAATTTTGATATTACAGCTATTACTGAATCCTGGATCAACATGGCTGATAAACATTTCCTTCCGGAAATCGAAATAGAAGGATATAAGTTTTTTCACAAGGATAAGGTTGGCTGGAATGCGGAAGGTGTAGCACTTTTCGTTAAAAATACAATAAACTGTATTATCAAAAATTCGATTAAGGAAGAGGACTATACGGAATCTATTTGGGTAGAGATTATAGGCAAGAATAAGAAAGTTATTATTGTCATCTTGTAAAGACCTCCTAACCTCAGCATTGAGCAGACTGATCCCCTGATTCATGAAATTCGCAGAGCGTCCCAGTACAAAAACGTTGTGATCATGGGAGATTTTGATTATAGAATCATTGACTGGAAAACTTTAATAGGAGATTAGGAAACGAAGAAATTCCTAGATGTGGTGCAGGATAATTTTCTAAAACAAGTGATTACCAGTCCTACGAGAAGAGAAAATACCTTGGACTTACTTTTAACTAATAATGAGCACCTAATGAGTAACGTAAAAGTGGGAAATAGTTAGGCTCCAGCGATCACCAAGAAATAAGATCTAATATTATTTGGGAAGAATTAAAAGGTACGAATAACGTCTAAGTACCAGACTTCAGGAAAGCATACTTTGACAATATAAAAATCTATTTGAAATTGAATATGAAATGTCATTCGCATGTTTCGGACATTGTCGG
This sequence comes from Oratosquilla oratoria, assembly GCF_046742065.1. Taxonomy (NCBI): domain Eukaryota; kingdom Metazoa; phylum Arthropoda; class Malacostraca; order Stomatopoda; family Squillidae; genus Oratosquilla; species Oratosquilla oratoria. The sequence continues at coordinate 18,117,729 of NC_134802.1, read as the reverse complement.
CGCGGTCAGGTTTCGGCACATGACCAGGGGTCAGGTAATGACCAGGGGTCGGGTCATGGAAGGTAATATACATACCTTAGGTCAGGTCACTTGGGGGCAGGGGTTCAACAGACAGGTCAGCAATTTGGATGAAATGTATAGCAATCTAATTGATTTAATTATTAATGCACAAAATACATTTATCACCCTGAAGTCAATACGGAAAAATAGTAATACTCCCAAATGGACGACGGATAGATTGAAACATGAGATCGGAATGAAAAGAGGACTTTACGTATATAAAAAAAAAAAAAAGGAGAAACACACCTTAGATCAAGATGTAACGAAATGGCAAAGCTGGTTAAAAAGGATACACGTGCAGTGAAACGTAATTATTAAATTAAGGTTGCCGGTCAAGCAAGATCCAACCCAAAGGGTTTCTTTCATCTCTACAGAACAAAAAATAAAGAAAGAATAGGACCAATAAAAAACGATGAAAATGTCATGATAGAATCGGAGGAAAAAGTGAGTGAGGAATTTAACAATTATTTTCTCTCGGTGTTTACTAATGTGAGGTTAGATAAAGTACCTGACTGCGATCCGATTTTCAGTGGGGATAAAAAAAGTAGTCTATCTAATATCAGCATTAGTAAAGAAGAAGTAGTCAAGCAGATTTAAAGAATTAAAGCTACAAAATACCCGGGTCCAGGCGAAATTTTTCCGATAATGCTTAAGGAGTCTAAATTTGAAATCAGCGACCAGTTAACTAAAATACTTAATAAATTGGTAGACACTGGATTTGTATCTATTGCTTGGAGGCAGGCAAACGTTATTCCTGTTTTTAAGAAAGGGGATAGATCGTCTGCATCCAACTACAGGTCAATCAGTTTGACATCGGTTATAGGAAAGCTTGAATCAATAATAGTAAATAAACTCAGGGAATACATCGAAAGACATCATTTAATTCGTGATACACAGCATGGTTTCTCCAAGGGTAAGTCATATGTGATTAATCTTTTATCCTTTTACACTAAAATATAAGGCGTCATATAACAATGATAATTACGATATTATTTACCTTGGCTTTAGCAAAGCATTCGACAAGGTGCCACACCAGAGACTACTAAATAAAATCAAAGCCCGTGGCATAGGAGGAAAAATATTAGAATAGATTAGAGCTTGGATTAGTAACAGAAAACAGCGGGTAACCATAAATGGAACAAAATCTAGGTGGGGCAATGTAACAAATGGGATCCCCCAGGGCTCGGTTTTGTGTCCCTTGTTGTTCATTATGTACACAAACGACTTAGACTATGGGATAGATAGTGATGTTAGTAAGTTTGCGGGCGACACTAAAATAGGACGCCTAATGAGGTCAGGAGACGACACAAAGATTCTGCAGGGTGATCTTAACAAATTGCTTACATGGTCGGTGAAATTGCAAATGAACTTCAATATCTCTAAAAGTAGCGTGTTAAATGCAGGGCTACACAACCCTGAAAATAGATACAGCTTATATAAGACACTTTTAGAGAAAAGTGAGTGCGAGAGAGACTTGGGACTTCTAGTGAGTCCGGACCTTAAAACCAGGAAACAGTGCATTAACGCCGGGAATAAAACTAACAGAATATTAGGTTTCATTGGTAGGACGGTAACGAATAGAAGTGCAGAGGTAATTATCAAACTCTATCTAGCGATAGTTAGACCCATCCTTGACTATGCGGTACAGTTTTGGTCTACAGAATGGACATCAATTCACTAGAATCAGTACAGAGAGGAATGACCAAAATGACACATGGACTCAGAAATTTGCCTTACGAAGCGAGGCTTAGGCATCTCAACTTACACTCTCTGAAAAGACGCAGAGTGCGGGGTGATCTAATAAAGGTGTTCAAGTGGATCAAAGGCTTTAACAAGGGTGATGCAAACAAGGTCATCATAATAAAACAACAGGGCAGGACTCACAGTAATGGATTTAAACTGGACAAATTTAGATTTAAGAAGGAAATAGGCAAGAAATGGTTTACTAAAAGGGTTGTCAACGAATGGAATAGACTTAGTAACCATTCAGTAAGCGCTAAAACTATCAGTTGTTTTAAGAAACGATTAGACAACTTTATGAATGGGGATAACAGGTGGTGATGGATACGGAGCTGCCTATTGTAGGCCTTATGGTCTCTTGCAGTCTCCTTCACTCTTATGTTCTTATGTGTGTGTGTGTGTGTATACTATATATATATATATATATATATATATATATATGTATGTATATATATATACATATATATATGTACATATATACATATAGATACATATATATATATATATGTATATATATATATATATATATATATATATATGTATGTATGCATATATACATATTCAGTCTTTTTCAATGTTTTACCATTTCCATGCCTTTCCTTGAGCAGAAATGGAGAATATTTAGTTTCCATGTATATTTTCTATTACGATTTGGGTGATTCTCAAGGAATGGAGACTGCTGCTAAGGGAAGGCGACGTGGAAATTGCATTTTTGCGATGAAAGAACGGTGGCGAAATGATTTTATCGTAAAATCTAAATGATAACAAATAATAAAAAAGAAGTAACAAGAAATGAAAAATTATAGTATCTGATAGATAAGAGATATTAATATATGATAGATAATTGTAAGTGTAGTTCAGCCTTAATGATCCACTTAGAACTGGTCTCTTCCTTGTGGGGAGGATACATCCTCTAA
>NC_134802.1:18100012-18107512 GCF_046742065.1 Oratosquilla oratoria | reverse complement strand
CTTTCGAAATTCCGATACGAATGATAGTAGGTCTGGATTTAACACTGTTCTTATTCTTGCGGGGTGCATTAATTTACAGCTCACTAGGTTGCTCCATACACCCAATGAAGCTGGTGAACTATGGTAGGATAGCACCTAACTGTCCGAGGGCTGCTCGGCTCGGATCCAAAGGTAGCTATCCGATGGAGTTAGAGAACTCCTCCCACTTTCAACTGCGGCCCCTAGCGCATTGCTCTACGGCAATTAAAACAGCACTTATCACTGATATCTGCCACCGTTAGTGTTACTACCATCACAGTATCAAAACTGTAGTGCTGAAGTGTGTGTATGCGTGTGTGTGTGTGTGTGTGTGTGTGTGTGTGTGTGTGTGTGTGTGTGTGTGTGTGTGTGTGTGTGTGTGTGTGTGTGTGTGTGTGTGTGTGTGTGTGTGTGTGTGTGTGTGTGTGTGTGTGTTTGCGTGTGTATGTGTATGTGTGTGTGTGTGTGAGTGTGTGTGTTTGTGCTTGTGTGGAATAAATTTCTAGTGACAGCAACATAATTCAAATCATGAAGTGGCCGTGAGCCAGCTTCGAACTGGGAACCGCGTAGCACGAACCCCGCACACTACCAAACCTACACACAGATCCTTCAAAACAGTACTTAATCTGATGCCGTATCGAGCATCTAGGATTCAGAACGGCTGCGAAAGTACAACCCTGAAATCAGGTTTTACTACGACTTCCGAGGCTACTCGTGTATAAGACAGTCCCGAAGCTTTTATTTGCTCTGCCGTTGTAACAATTTTGGAATAGAAAATTCGGGACTGCCTTATACACATGTGGCCTTGACATAAGAACATAAGAACATAAGAATGAAGGAGACTGCAAGAGACCATTAGGCAGCTCCGTATCCATCACCACCTGTCATCTCTATTCATAAAGTTGTTTAATCGTTTCTTAAAACAACTGATAGTTTCAGCGCTTACTACATGGTTACTAAGTTTATTCCATTCGTCGACTACCCTATTATTAAACCAATTCTTGCCTATTTCCTTTTTAAATCTAAATTTTTCCAGTTTATAACTATTACTGCGAGTCCTGTCCTGTTGTTTTAATATGATGACCTTGTTTGCATCACCCTTGTTAAAGCCTTTGATCCACTTGAACGTCTCTATTAGATCACCCCGCACTCTGTATCTTTCCAGAGAGTGTAAGTTGAGGTGCCTAAACTTCTCTCCGTAAAGCAAATTTCTGAGTCCATGTATCATTTTGGTCATTCTTCTCTGTACTGATTCTAGTGAATTGATGTCCATTCTGTAGTCAAGAATAGGTCTAACTATCGCTACATAGAGTTTAATAATTACCTCTGCACTTCTATTCGTTACCGTCCTACCAATGAAACCTAATGCTCTGTTAGCTTTATTCCTGGCGCTAATGCACTGTTTCCTGGTTTTAAGGTCCGGACTCACTAGAACTCCCAAGTCTCTCTCGTACTCAGTTTTCTCCAAAATCGTGTTATCTAAGCTGTATCTATTTTCAGGGTTGTGTAACCCTACGTTTAACACGCTACACTTAGAGATATTGAAGTTAATTTGCTATTTCACCGACCATGTGAACAATTTGTTAAGATCATCCTGCAGAATCTCTGCGTCGTCTCCTGACCTAATTAGGCATCCTATTTTAGTGTCGTCCGCAAACTTACTAACATCACTATTTATCCCGTCGCCTAAGTCGTTTGTGTACATAATGAACAACAAGTCACCCAAAACCGACCCCTGGGGGACCCCACTAGTAACATTGCCCCACCTAGATTTTACTCCATTTATGGTGACCCGCTGTTTTCTGTTACTAATCCAAGCTCTAATCCAGTCCAACAATTTTTCTCCTATGCCATGGGCTTTGGTTTTATTTAGTAGTCTCTTGTGTAGCCCCTTGTCGAACGCTTTGCTAAAGCCAAGGTAAATAACATCGTAATTATCATTGTTATCTGACACCTTATATACTTTAGTGTAAAAGGATAGAAGATTAGTCACACATGACTTACCCTTGGAGAAACCATGCAGTGAATCACAAATTAGATTATGTCTTTCGATGTGTTCTCTGAGTCTATTTACTATTACTGATTCAAGCATTTTTCCTATAACCGATGTCAAACTCATTGGCCTGTTGTTGCATATAGACGATCTATCTCCCTTCTTAAAAACAGGAACAACTTTTGCTTGCCTCCAAGCAGTAGGCCTAAATCAGTGCCTACTTATTTGTTAAATATTTCAGTTAACTGGTCGTAGATTTTAAATTTTCACTCCTTTAGCATTATCGAAAAAATTTTGCCTGGACCCTGGGATTTTGTAGCTTTAAGTCTTTCAATCTGCTTGACTACTTCTACTTTACTAATGCTGATATTAGAAAGACTACTTTCTTCATCCTCTCTGAAAATCGGATTACAGTCAGGTACTTTATCTAACCTCTCATTAGCAAACACCGATAGAAAATCATTGTTATACTCCTCGCTCACTTTTTCTTCCGATTCTATCATGACATTTTCATCGTTTTTAATTGGTCCTATTCTTTCTTTATTTTTTGTTCTATAGAGATGAAAGAAACCCTTTGGGTTGGATCTTGCTTGACTAGCAACCTTAATTTCATAATTACGTTTCGCTGTACGTATATTCTTTTTTCTTTTTTTTTACCAGCTTTTCCATTTCGTTATATCTTGATCTAAGGTGTGTTTTTAAAAACTATCAATACTGCATGTATCAACACATTTATTTCAACAAATCATAGAGAAGGGTTTGTAAACTCAGCGCAGGGAACAGCAAGATTGATCATCAAGGGGGCACATACAGACCAATCAGCAAACTTTATCCAAAAGGTGACCTGTAAAATGATCCGCTTAGTAAGTATATAAGCAATGTATCTCAATTTGCCTGTACCATTATCTCTCTGAAGAAGATCTGTCGAAACGTTAGAGAATAAAGTACTTCTGCTCCTTCCTGGACTTTATCTACACCACTCTACCATACATACATACATACATACAGTCCTCGCATTATATGAAGCATTCCGCTCTGGCGGGTGTTCGAATCCCAGCAGATGAGTTTATTTCCATATATATGTATATATATATATATATATATATATATATATATATATATATATATATATATCTATATATCTATATATAAAATCAGCCATCCTGAGTCCACTGCTGAACAAAGGTCTCCTTCATAGCATTCCATGATTTACACGACCGCACCATCCTCTGCCACGTCTTTCCTGCAAACTTCTCAATTTCGTTTCTCCACCTTCTGTCTGGCCTCTCTCTTCCACGCTTCCCATCTCGCGGCGTCCACTCAGTAACACATTTGCTCCATCGCTCATCAGTCTTTCGCACTAATTTACCTTACAAATTCCACATCCTTTCTTTTACTGCCTCCACAATATCTTTCACTCTAGTCTGCTCTCTCACCCAACTTCCTCTCTTTCGGTCTCTCAACGTTATTCCCATCATTGTTCTCTCCAATCTCCTCTATGCAGTCCTTAGGGCTTTGAGTCGGTAGAACATATAGCAATACTAAAGTCGCTACGTAAACAGGGTATAAACGAACAGATCGTTGGAGTATTAGAAAATGTTTATGTGAAAGGTACCGCTATAATTCGACTACATAGATATACAGAAAATATCAAGATCGAGAAACCAGTACAGCAAGGAGATACCATTTCAAACAAATTATTTACATCTTATTTGGAAGGGATTTTCAGAAGGTTGAGTTGGGAAGAGAAGGATTTGAAGATTAATGGCGAATATTTGAACCACCTAAGATTTGCGGATGACATTCTTATTTGAGAAAGAGCAGAAGGCTTGAAGGGTATGCTGAGTGATCTAAAAACAAACAAACATCAAAGTAGGTTTAAAAATAAATAAGAATAAACACAGAGTAATAATCAATAATAAAGTTCAAAGTAAAAATATTATAATCGATGGTGAAAGTCTTGAAGAAGTTGAAGAGTATAGTTATTGAGGCCAGATGGTGAAAATAACCAAAGGTCATGATAATGAAATAAAAAGGCAAATTACAATTGGCTGGAAAGTGTTTGGTAAGTATGATAGAATATTGAGAGGCTCTCTACCTTTATGTTTGAAACGTACAGCTTACACTCAGTGCATTCTGCAAGCAATAATCTACGGGTGTGCGACTTGGATATTGACGAAGGCAATGAAAACAAAACTAAGGATCACACAGAGGAGAATGGAGAGATCAATGATGGGAATAACGTTGAGAGACCGAAAGAGAGTAAGTTGGGTGAGAGAGCAGACTAGAGTGAAAAATATTGTGGAAGCAGTAAAAGAGAAGAAATGGAATTTGGCTTGTAAGTTAGTGCGAACGCATGATGAACGATGGAGCAAGTGTGTTACTGAGTTGATGCCGCGAGGTGGGAAGCGTGAAAGAGGGAGACCAGACAGAAGGTGACGAGATGAGATTGAGAAATTTGCAGGAGTGACGTGGCGGAGGTTGGCGCGGTTGTGAATCATGGAATGCTATGAAGGAGTCCCTTCTTCAGGAGGGGACTCAGGATGACTGATTTGATTGATTGATCGATTGATATACATGTGCATATACATATACATATACATATACATATACATATACATATACATATACATATACATATACATATACATATACATATACATATACATATACATATACATATACATATACATATACATATGCATATGCACATACACATATATATACATATACATAGACATATACATATACATAAACATATACATATACATATACATATACATATACATATACATATACATATACATATACATATACATATACGTATACATACACGTACACGTACACGTACACGTACACGTATACATATACATATACATATACATATACATATAGATATACATATACATATACATATACATATACATATACATATACATATACATATACATATACATATACATATGGATATGAATATGCATATGTATATGCATATGCATAGACATCTACATATAGATGTACATATACATAGACATCTAGATATACATATACATATACGTATACATATACATATACATATACATATACATATACATATACATATACATATACATATACATATGCATATACATATACACATACATATACATATACATATACATATGCATATACATATACATATACATATACATATACATATACATATACATATACATATACATATACATATACATATACATATACATATACATATACATATACACATACATATACATATACACATACATATACACATACATATACACATACATATACACATACATATACACATACATATACACATACATATACATATACATATACATATACATATACATATACATATACATATACATATACATATACATATACATATACATATACATATACATATACATATACATATACATATACATAAACATATACATATACTTATACATATACATATACATATACATATACATATACATATACGTGTACATGTACATGTACATATACATATACATATACATGTGCATGTACATGTACATGTACATGTACATGTACATATACATATAGACATACATATACATATACATATACATATACATATACATATACATATACATATACATATACATATACATATACATATACATATACATATACATACATATACATATACATATACATATACATATACATATACATATACATATACATATACATATGCATATACATATGCACATGCATATGCATATACATATACATATACATGTACATATACATATACATATGCATATACATATACATATACATATACATATACATATACATATACATATACATATACATATACATATGCATATACATATACATATACATATACATATACATATACATATACATATACATATACATATACATATACATATACATATACATATACATATACATATACATATACATATACATATACATATACATATGCATATACATATACACATACTCAACAAAGACCCACTGTAAATGAAGTAGACGATATCCATATATTTTGATCACAGACTGTGATCCTCTTCAGTGAAATACAGGGTAGTGAGGAAAACATTTGTCTTATATACAGAGAAAGAGAAGAAACATGGACAGGGCTCAAGTGGCGTCTATTGCTTTGCGCGGCAAGTCACCCGCCTTCAACAAGGATGGTAGTAATTCATTGACTGCCCAGGTAGTAATACAGTCTGGTGACCATTGTCCACTTGAGATATAAGAATTAGGAAATTGTTTAATTAAAGAAGATTCTATTATTTTCCTTTTGAAACTACGCTAGGAGTTTGAAATAATTTTTGCCTTATTCTAGTCCATACAGTGGCTTTCTTTGTCCATGTGTTGGAAAACAGCGGAATTTTGTTATGCGTATCTAACTGAGTTTTTATGTTCTTTCATTCTAGTGTGTAAATTTATGCCTGTTTGCCCCCAATATACCTTATTACAAACTGAGCATGGAAGTATATAAACACCTTGATTTGCTTCTTCTCTAAGTCTTTGATGTACATCAACTATTTTCTTAAACAAGTTATTGGGATAATCAAGTACAACGTTTATGTCTTTCTTTGGTAGAAATTGATAAAATTTTTGTCCAAGTTAAAATTCTTACGATCTGGTATGATGAGTGGGATTCTTTCGATGTTTTCTTTGAAATGCTCAACAATATAACCACTAATATATTATTTAAAGTTGAATGGGAGGTGGTTAATAGACTGTCATTTTTAGATATCCTAGTAATACGAAATCAGGACCATCTTTCTTTTACGGTGTACAGAAAACCCACACATACGGGGATCTATGTACACTTTTACAGCCACCATCCGGATAAAATTAAATATAGTGTTGACTCAGGCCTCTTCTTAAGGGCACTTAGATTATGTAGTTCACATTACTTGAAAATGGAGACCACAATCATTTGGAATCAGTTAAAAAGAATAGGATATCCTGATTGGTTTTTTAATAAAGCCCTAAGTAAAGCCAAAATTAGCCACTATGGATCCACTTCCATTCTAGTAAGAATTTTAACTGGGACAAATTTTTTATCAAACTGCCCTATAATAAGTCGATAAATGATTGTTCCTAATTTCTACCAAAGGAAGACATAAACGTTGTATTTAGTTATCCCAATAAATTGTTTAAGAAAATAGTTAATGTACATCAAAGACCTAGAGAAGTTATAAACTTCCATGCTCAGATTGTAATAAGGTATATTGGGGGCAAACAGGCAGATTTACACACTAGAATGAAAGAACATAATAACTCAGTTAGATACGCACAACAAAATTCCGCTGTTTACCAACACATAGACAAACAAGGCCACTGCCAGGAGTCCTTCAATATAAATTTGTAAAAAATAAAAATAAAATAAATAAATAAATAAATAAATAAATAAATAAATAAATAGAATAGAATAAAATAAAATAAAA
>NC_134802.1:18080012-18082512 GCF_046742065.1 Oratosquilla oratoria | reverse complement strand
GTTACAGAATGTTGACATTAGTGGTTAAGGAAACTATAAAGGGGAATCATGTACGAAAGAGAATCCAAAAGATCAGGATCCATAGAGAGGTGGAAGGTGAAGAGAGGGAGGAGAGGCGGTTAGTATGTAACAGGATTGAGGGAAAATAAAAAAAGAAGGAATGAAGAATGATAGAGATGGAAAGAGATTGGAGCACAGGGGTGAACGAGCAGAGGTAGGAAAGAGTAGGGAAAGAAGGGAAGTCGTCACCATTTCCTATGTACTAGAACTGTTAGGACAGGTAACTGTCACTGCTAGGCACTGGAAAGGAGTGAGGGATTCAAACCCATAACTAAACGAATGAGAGACGAATGAGAGAAGATTTGAGAAAGGTTAGGTATGGGGAGAGAAAAAAAATCGAAGGGAGGATAGGAAGAGAAAAAAAGAAGAAAAAAAATCGTGTTAGGGTAAGAGATGGGTTGGGTTATGCAGAACTGTGGTAGATCTATGGAAGGATGATGTGTAGAAGGAAGAGGTAAAGAACGAGGGAGGAAAGTGAAATGCAGGAGGAACTACAGTGGTACAGGGGGAAGAGGATGAGGGCAGGCTGAGGCAGAGGGGAGGAGAGAGGAGTATACCGGGTTACGGCCAAGTAGCCCGAGGGGATGAAATTGGGAGAGAGAGAACGGGGGAGGAAACTCGCCGGTGGAGTGAAAATGAGGGAGAAAGTTGGTGAGGATTTTTTATGTGAAGGGAGAAGGGGGTGGAGGAAGGAAGGGAAGGGTCAAACGTATACAAGAAAGAGGAGAGAACAAATTAAAGCGAACGGAAAAATGACCTGAATGAAAAAGGCAGAATGTATGAGGTAGAACGAGCGAAAATCCATGGGAAACATAATTGCGCAAGGAGAAATGAGCGAGAGGAGAGAAAATGAGAACAAGAGTGCGCCAGCAAAAGAAAGCAAAAATGTGATGCGGCCATACAAGAATACAGAAATGCGAGGAAAGAGAAAGTCTGGAAAGAAAGGATAGAAAAACATGATGATATGAAATAAAAGTGGAAAGTAAGACGATGAAAAAAATAAGAAGAGGAAGGAAGAATGGATACAGAAACCAGGGAAAAGGCATATACTGTAAGTAAAAAGAAAGACATTGGTGTTAAATGGAAATGAAAACAGGATAGCACATACAAAACGAGCTAAGGGACAGACATTGAATGTAAGAGGGAAAAAAGATGAATTTCAGATGATTGGTCACAATATGCTAAGGCCTGAAAAAATATCTAATAAATTTCTCCAGCGTCTAACACAGAATGATTATACTCCCTTTATCATAATGTCTCTCATGGCCAAAACATCTCGTGCCATTCTTGATCTACCTCTCGATAAGACTCCACCATCTGCAGAATAAAACCGTCTGGCGTTATTTACCAATAACTTTATGTTAATATTCTAGCTCTCGTCTATAGGTAAAATATTAGATTGTACAACTAATTATATGTTTTTAATGTTGATAATGTCATCTGATTTGTCCTTAGTGATACTATTATTTCAATGATGGAGAAGTTTTAAGTATAAGCAGTGTAAAGAGCGCTTTTTGTTATAATTCATTCTTTGTGTTAGGTATGCGGTGTACTTTTTCGATCTTCTTTTATGATAATTTTTGAGTCATTAAGTTTTTCTCGCGTGATAGCATTTTCTATGTAATATATGTGCTATGGTATTTTCTCGCTCTTATTTTATAATGATTTTTAAGCTGATAAAATTTTCATTCGCGAATACTATTTTCATATTTTACTCGATCATTTATACATATTTATACAGATTTTTTAACCTAGAAAATAGTTACGGTGCTGAATCTTTTTGACGCTGGCTTTCAGCTCTACCACCTATGAAATCTTTGTTAGGGGAAATGGAAATGTTTAGGTGTTTCGATCTCGCAGTTTGGGGGTCTCACCTCCCCCCACCCCCATCCCATATTGCCACCGTACATGTTTCTATTCACGTGACATTCACTTACTTGTTTCGCATGTTTCCGCTCAGGCCTTTAAGTAATTCTTCTGTATTTGTTTTTTATTTCTCTCTTTGTCCTCTCTCTCTCACCCCCTCACTTTTTTTTTCTTAATTTTGTATTTTGGTAATTGTTTTGCATAGAGCAAATTACACCTGGCATACTTCGCGAGTAGGATACATTTCTTGTATCATTTCATTTTATGACAGTTGGATTTATCAACGCTGTTTTGAACTGATTCAAGGAGGATTTCTATTGTTAAGTAATAGTTTTCTTTTCCATGTTAAAAACAAATATCATTGGAATCTTTAAGAAGAGAATAAAGTTCTTCATCCTAGATGGAAGAAGAAATTCTTTTGAAAGTTACGCGCTAAATGTAAATCATAATCAGAAATCCAGTGATCAACTCCCAAATACCCTTATTTGACTTCCGACAAAATGCAACATTACCACCGCCAGAACGACATACACCACTTACCAAGTCTAACGGCACCCACAACTGCTGCTTGTAC
>NC_134802.1:18070012-18072512 GCF_046742065.1 Oratosquilla oratoria | reverse complement strand
AAAATAGTTCGGTTCAGGGTTGACTATAATATATATATATATATATATATATATATATATATATATATATATAGATAGATAGATACATAGATAGATATGTATGACAGAATGAGTGGAAAGGGTAATGAGGTAAACGCCGAACAACCGTTGGAGTTTTATCATTAACATTTCGTCCTTAAGAGGACTTCCTCAGAGTATACACTAAGAAAAATATTCTTCACTTTCCTTACCCCGTTCCTCCCCTATCTCCGTACTTCCTTCGCTCCGCTTCACCTCGAACAAATTCGCTAGTTAACTTTGATCCTTTGATAAATCCTTCCCTATGATTATTGCAAGGGTTTGAAGCGATGTAGGCTGCTTCGATTATCTTTCTTTTTCGTTTTCTTAGTCTTTTATAGAGCACCTCTGTATTTTCCCAGTCAGAAAGTTGGCCAAAATTGTCTATATGAACCACTAGAGAATTTGATGTCCGATGGGCTTTTACGTCATTCTTGTGTTCATATAATCATTTTTTTTTTTTTTTTATATATAATCCCTCTGCCAGTTTCTCAAAAATAACTGACGGGACAGCTTTTATAAGGAGTTGTCATCAGCACCCATATGGTATTCTTTTTTGTTTTGTTTTTAATTACGTCATTTATTCTGGTCCCTGTGCCATATACAATTCTTAACCCTGCCTTGGTGATCAACTGTCCTATTTAATCCACGTGTTTAGCATTAAAAAAAAAAAAAAAATCTGCCACCTTTGTTCCCACATATGTATGTGTATATGTGCATCTATATGTATTTTATTGATATGGGTTTTTTGTCAACTGGTGTCCTGCCTGGTGAAGAACGTACTGTCTGTCGAGTAACGGTCGCTTGGGAGACCTTTCCTAGGGGTAGAACACATGCCCCTTTACAAAGGATTACAAAGAAGAAGCATGACGACAGGAGACCTTTTGGTCCATAACTAGGTCGGATGCGGAAAAGATTATAATATTGATAAATAAATAAAAGAAAAATAAATAAAAAATAAAATAATATAAATAATGATAAATAAAATAAATAAATGTATAGGTATAGTTAAATAAGAAACAAACAGGTATAATAGTAAATAAAAGTAAATTAACAGACAACTAATAATAAATGAAAACCAAGCAAATAATAACAAACAAACAAACAAATGATATAAAATAAATGATAGTCATTAAAGCATCTTGCTTAGGTGTTTGTCTAAACAAATCTTATAATCTCCGAACTAAACTACATTGCACTGCCTCTACAGGAAGTTTGTTGCATTTGTTAACTACACGATTGGTGAAGTCGTTTCTACCCAATTCCAAATTAAATCTATTTCCTGACAGTTTGAGACCATTATTTATTGTTGGATTTTCATTCAGTGTAAGAACTTTGTCATATCTGATATTGTCAATTCCCTTTAGAATCTTAAAGACTTGTATTGAGTCACCTCTGAGTCTACGTTTTTTTTTTTTTTTTTTTTTTTTTTTTTTTTTTTTAGGGAAAACAGATTCATATGTTTTAGTCGACTTTCGTATGATTTATTTTTGATATTTGGAATAAGTTTTGTGGCTCGCCGTTTTAATTTTTGCAAATCTTATTGTCTTTAATAAGATTCAGTGACTATACGGAACCAGCATATTCCAAATGTGAACGAACTAACGAATTATATAGCTTGTTAATGAGAGATGAACTTTTGAAGTGTGTGTGTGTGTGTGTGTGTGTGTGTGTGTGTGTGTGTGTGTGTGTGTGTGTGTGTGTGTGTGTGTGTGTGTGTGTGTGTGTGTGTGTGTGTGTTTGTGTGTGTGTGTGTGTGTGTGTGTGTGTGTGTGTGTGTGTGTGTGTGTGTGTGTGTGTGTGTGTGTGTGTGTGTGTGTGTGTGTGTGTGTGTGTGTGTGCGCGCGCATGTGCCCGCGCGCTCGCGTATGCGTTTACCCAGTTGTTTCATACGGGAAGGTAAACTACACTCGCATTGTCCCGTCTTTTTATCTCGCAGTGTCTAGTTTGCTTTTAAATTCGTGTATAGTTTTTGCACACACTATTGTTTCGGCCAGTTTGTTCCAGACATCCACCACTCTGTGTGGAAAGCTGTTTTTTTTTTAAGGTCTCTTCCATAACTGTCTTTTTTGAGTTTCTTTTCATGTCCCCTTGTATTTCTCTAATCACAATCTAGTAAGTCTTCTCTATCAAGAATCGACACGCCTTTCATGATTCTGTAGATCATTAGGAAGTCCCCTCTTTCTCTTCTTTGTTCCAGGGTCGGTAATTTCAATTTTGACACCCCTCATATCACAGTTTTGAAAGTGTTGGGGCCATCTTCGTAATTGCTCTTTGGATCATTATTTTTTTTTCTTCATATTCTTTGATGTTGCCTTTTGGATTCTTTCAATTGTCTTTATATTATTTTTGGTACTTAGTGACCACAGCGTCGCAGCATACGCCAATCTAGGCCTAATCAGTGTCACTAGAATTATCTTCGTCATTTCTACGTCAAATTAAG
>NC_134802.1:18055012-18062512 GCF_046742065.1 Oratosquilla oratoria | reverse complement strand
TTTTTGTTATTGTTGTGGGCGGTGGTGAGGGTGGGAATCAGTTGGCGCTTGCTATTGCTGCTATTCATGGTGGTGGCTGGGCTCGGGGGGTAGGAACTATTAATATGTGTAGTACTAATCTCTTCTACAGAGTTATACAAAATGTATATTTACTCTAATCTATAGATTTTCTGAACACATCAGTTTGCTTGTACGACATCCTGTCGAAAGTCAGATGCTGAAGAAATATGTTGATATTTTTAATTGAGAAAATGGTGGGCTAACTGAGAAACTTATGTGAAGAATGAAAAATGTCTTTTTCAGTCTTCTCTCTTGAAAAACACACACACATACACACATACAAACACACATACACACACACACACACACACACACACACACACACACACACACACACACACACACACACACACACACACACACACACACACACACACACACACACACACACACACACACACACACACACACACACACACACACACACACACACACACACACACGCACCCCCCCCACATATATATATATGTATATATATATATATGTATATATGTACATATATATATATGTATATATATATATATATATATATATACGAACACACACACACATACACACACGTACGTACACACATACGCACACACACGCACTTCAACTGCCACATCTAAGAAAGTTTCGCCATTCGCATGTGCAAGTAAGGTTTGTTGAATGCCTGAGGATTTCTACGTTACAGCTGAACACTTGGTGAGAGGGTGGTCTCACCTTGTTCCGAACGAAGTCCTGTATCATTCCGATTAAGAGTGTTGTAATTTGTGAGGGTGAGAACTGAATTTGAGACTAAACCTGGAAAACTCATCAGGCTCCGCAGTTCTTATATAGCTCGTACAAGACATTGATTTTTATCATAATTGCATATTTCTATCCTCTGCGTGTACACTCTTGGCCCTGCGTGCGGTGTGAATGTGTGTGTGTGTGTGTGTGTGTGTGTGTGTGTGTGTGTGTGTGTGTGTGTGTGTGTGTGTGTGTGTGTGTGTGTGTGTGTGTGTGTGTGTGTGTGTGTGTGTGTGTGTGTGTGTGTGTGTGTGTGTGTGTGTGTGTGTGTGTGTGTGTGTGTGTGTTTGTGTGTGTGTTTGGGTGTGTTAGTACTTATGATTATGTGTAGGAAGATATACGTGCTACATATCTACTTTTAGATATAAACTTTTTTGGAAGGAGCGATATATACAAATTTAAGAGGAAAAAATGAAATATGATGACCGTTTCCCGCAGAGTAACTATATATATGAACCGCTCAAACAACTGAGTTATATTCAACTGAGCAGATTTTCCTGGGTATGATGAAATATATGCAGTTTCATACATCAAAATCAACGAGAATAAAAAGATTATGAAGGGAAGTAGGAGGAAGAGATTGAGATGTATAAGTATAAAAGAGGAAGAGGAGGCTCAAGAGGAGTAGGAGAAGAAAAAGGTTTAAGAAGTATAAAAGGAGAGAAGGATCAAGAACAGTAGGAGAAGCACGAGAAACTGAGGAGGAAGAAGAGGAGATCGGGAACCATGAAGAATATTTACCATCCACTGCGTCGTACTTTGTTGTTCGTCCGTTCGGGGACCATGAGTCGTTTACGACGCGCTAAAGCAAAGGAAGTCGTAAATTTAAGAAGCAAATCGTAGACTTAAAAGTTCAGCATCAAATCCAAAGGTAGTATTACAACCAACATTGTTACGAACTAATAGGTCTCTTGTCGGTTATCATTATTTATCGTTATTAATGAGATTCCGTTGAGAGGAAGTGAACATAAGTCCTAAAATGATTCACAAACACAAAAGGACGTTAATCACATGTTGCTGAGTTATAATCAACAATTAAACTATCATCTAATGAAAGTGACCACACGAAAGATTAATTATTTTGCTGAAAGGAACTAAGGACAGTCGCAATGGAAAAAAAAGTACAAAATGCACAGGAACAAAAGGTATGATAGAAAGATGCTTGAGATCAAATGGGCTTTCCAATCTCCAGAAACAGCCGTATTGGTTTTCCATTAGATTATTTGTAAGGCACGTTCATCAAAAATCTCCGTATGGGGTATTGATTATTTATTGACACTATCCCATTTAAGAGTGTATTAAGCCAGGGTGTGTGTAGAGTTTCTGTCAACTAAAGAAAGTCATCTGACATTATCCATAGTGAAATCCTAAATGATGTTTTACATTTGAATAAAAAGACACTAATGTTTCTTTCATCTTCTGGTCTGGCGTTGGCAATAGGTGTCCAGAGATATCGTCCGGGGAAGAGGAAAGAACGCATTATCCAGATGAAATACCAGCCAGAGTCTTCGGAGGGTCAACTTGTGGTATCTCTCCTCTCTTACTTTGGCTGACATCTCTTTCACCTTTTGATACCGACGCATATTTAGCGGATTTTACCTCTTCAAGGAAGGAAGCTCAGAAGGATACGGTAAGTGGATAGAATAGCTGTGCGTCGAAAGTTACAGTGGTTTCATAGGCACTAGCCGCTGACTCCGAAGAAATCCTAAAAAATAGAAAAAGTAATCGTAGTGATGACCATCGCCCTGCAACGTACGTATGTGTGTGTGTATATACCTAGTTGTATTTACCTAGTTGTACCTTACGGGAAGGGGAGTTACACTCGTGGGGTCCCGTCTTTGTATCTTACAGTATCTAGTTTGTTCTTAAATTCATGTATGTTTTTTTGCACACACTGTTATTTTGTCCAATTTGTTCCAGACATCCATGACTCTGTGTTGAAAGCTGTTCTTTTTCAGGTTCCTTCTGTAACTGTCATTTTTAAGTTTCTTTTCGTATCCTCCTGTATTTCTCTTATCTCAATTTAGTAAGTCTTCTCTATCAAGGACTTCCATGTCTCTCATGATTCTATAGATGGTCAATACGTCACCTCTCTCTCCTCTTTGTTCCAGAGTCGGTAATTCCAATTTTGACAATCTCTCCTCATATGACAGTTTTTGAAAGCGTTGGGGCTATCTTCGTAATTGCTATTTGGATTCTTTCCATTTTTTTATATTCTTTTTAGTACTATGTGTCAGTAGTGTCGCTGCATACTCTAATTTTGGTGTTATCAGTGTGCCTAGTATTTTTTCACCATTTCTTCGTCCAAATAGGTAAAGGCCACTTTCATTGATCTTAGCAAGTTGTAGGTTTTTCCGACAATTCTATTTATCTGTTTATCATGGTCATGTCTTTTTTGATAATTCCTCCCAAGTCTTTTTCAGAACTCGCGTTCTTTACTTCCTTTGTACCGATTTTATATTGTCCTGATATATTTTTTTATTTTCTTCAGAAGGCACCAGCTGCACGGCCCTGGCTACGCAGGGGGTGCCCTGGTCTGTGGCGCTTGCTCGCTTCGCTCGCGGCAGGGCCCTTCTTTGGCCGAGGGAACGCCCACCTGTAACATGTCATATATTTCTCTACGTATAGATGCCTGGTTATCGAATATAAAACATAGTCTGTGTGATTATACTTTAACATAATTATCTACCATAAATTACTAAAAAAGCATTCGACTGATTAGCTAAGACTTCATAGGGCTAGGCGCTGAAGGCACCTTCGAGCGATGTGAACTCGCCCGAAGGGCCGAGCCCCTACGTTGATATTTATCTAAATCAGACCGAAAAAAGGAAATACCTTAAGGGAACACGTTCCCTCCAGCCCCTGATTGGTTGAGAGAGTAGTGACGTCACGGTAACGGAAACGATTGATTGCCCGAGAGCTGTGACGTCACGGCAACGGAGACTACTGATTGGCCGAGAGTGGTGACGTCACGGCAACGGAAACGACTTATTTGCTGCGAGCAAAGCGAGCTCGCTTGAAGGTCTGAGCCCCCGCCTTCCACCTTGGAACTATTTTGCCGGGTTTTGCGGGGTTCCAGAGGATGGCCGAAAAAAAAAATAATAATAATCGAGAGACAGGAATATTTCAAATTCGAAAACTTTTTTTTTTTTTTGTATATAGAAATTCTATTGTGCTATATTTCTTTGTGTTGAAGTCCATTTCCTACTTCTGACTCCATTCCCAAACCCTGTTTAGACCTCTCTGTAGCGACTCAGTCTGTTTCTGTTCTTACTTTTCTCACTTCTTTTGCGCCATCTGCAATGAAGTTCATGTAATATTTTACACCCTCATCCATGTCATTTACATAAATAGCAAATATTATCGGAGCCAATACTGATCCCTGTGAGACACCACCATTCTTATTTTTCTTTTATTCAAGAAATCCTCCATCCATTTCAATTGTTTACCTTGTGTCCCTCGTATAGTTTTCAGTTTTCTTAATAGTTTTTTGTATGGTACTTTATCAAAAGCTTTTTGTAAACCTTGGAAGGCACAATCAGTCCATCTGTATCTTTCTTGTAGTATATCTATTAGTCTTGAATAGAAACAGATAAAATTTGTGGTAAATGACCTCCCCTGTCTAAATCCGAATTGTTTCGGGTTTAGTATATTGTTCTCCAGGTGTTTTGTTCATCTATTTTTTTTTTTATCATATTTTCAAAAATGTTTGCCACTATACTTGTAGGAGAGACTGGCATGTAGTTTTTTTTTTCGTGTTTCCCCCTTTATATATTGGTACGATACTGGCATTTTTCCAGTCTTCTGGTATTTTTCCTCCTCTGAGTGAGCAGTTTATTACCTTATATACTTTGTCTGCTAGTTCATCTACAAATGCTAATAGTATCCAGTTGGCAATTCCATCCGAACCATGCGATTTCCTGACATCTAGTTTTATTATTTGGTCCATTATATATTTTATTGTTACAATTATTTCTCTTATGGGCGGGGATCTTACTTCACTTCGTTCATCGCCATGCTGTACATTTTCTCTAGTGAAATAGTCTTGAAGGGTACGTTCATGACTTCAGACATTTCTAAATCTTCTGTGTATTCTATATTCCCTTGGGGTAGCTTTACTATTTCCTGTTTGTTTTTTAGTTTACAGTTCATATATCTATAGAATAAGTTTAGTTGGTCCTTACATTGTTCTAATATGTCTTCTTCATAATTTCTTATGTCTTCCCTGAGAAATTTTACATATTAATTCCTTAGATTGAAATATATCTACCTCTTTCCAGTTTTTTTTATTTTTTATTTTTCCATCTTTTCCAAGATTTATGTGCGTGTGTGCGTGTGTTCGTGTGTGTGTGTGTGTGTGTGTGTGTGTGTGTGTGTGTGTGTGTGTGTGTGTGTGTGTGTGTGTGTGTGTGTGTGTGTGTTTGTGTGTGTGTGTGTGTGTGTGTGTGTGTGTGTGTGTGTGTGTGTGTGTGCGTGTGTGTGCGTGTGTGTGTGTGTGTGTGTGTGTGTTTGTGTGTGTGTGTGTGTGTGTGCGTGTGTGTGCGTGTGTGTGTGTGTGTGTGTGCGTTTGTGTGTGTGTGTGTGTGTGTGAGTGTGTGTGTGTGTGTGTGTGTGTGTGTGTGTGTGTGTGTGTGTGTGTGTGTGTGTGTGTGTGTGTGTGTGTGTGTGTGTGTGTCTGTGTGTGTGTGTGTGTGTGTGTGTGTGTGTGTGTGTGTGTGTGTGTGTGTGTGTGTGTGTGTGTGTGTGTGTGTGTGTGTGTGTGTGTGTGTGTGTGTGTGTGTATGTGTGTGTGTGTTTATGAGAGTGTGTGTGTTTGTGTTTCTGCAGGTTTGTGTGTGTTTGTGTGTATATGTATTTGTCTAGTATGTCAAAATGTATCCATCATCCGTTTGCATATCTTTTCCATGTTTGTTTTCCTCTTTCTGTCATAAAAATCATATTTCATATTTTACTCTAAATGTTTTATATAATTCTAGTGTTGCTGTTGTGTTCTATTCTTTATGCTCAGTCTCTTTGTGTTGAATTTCTATTTTCCTTATGAATATTTACCTTTTATATCACTCTGTTCTTGATATGCTTTCTTTCTTGAGATGATTGAATTACTGTTTCCAAGATCATGTATTGATATTTCTGTGCCTAACTTTAATGCAGTAAATAGTTTAGAAACTTGAATGTCATCTAGATGGATGTGAGTCACTTAGCACTATTTTTAGGGGGGGGGATTGGGGATACATTTCTGTTCAAAGGAGAATGCTGATAACTTCTATTTTTTTTTTCTATCCCTCTGTTATGTAACCCTTTTTAAACCTCTTGTTGAGCATCTCTGTGTGTTCGGTTCTCCGGTACAATATTGTCCCCAGGGATAGAGGCGTTGACTATCATTGACAAAAATTAAATTCATGTTTTCTTTATACCACTATGCATAGAACATATATGTCAACCTCGTCTCCAACCCATATCCTCTACCTTAACCCCTTTTGTGATTATTCTTCCTAATACACGCTTCCTCCTTTCCTCTTCCTTTTCTTCTTCATCAACCTTCCATTTTGTCTCTCTCCTCTCCGTCTTCTTCATTTCTTTTTCCTCCTTTATCGCCTCTTTTCTTCTTCTCCTCCTCTTCCGTCTTTCTCCTTCCTTCTTCCTCCTACTGACTCCCCTTCACCCTCCTCCTCCTCCTCCTCCTCCTCCTCTTCCTCCTCCACCTCCTAGTCCCAACCACCGTATGCCATCTCATCCCCCTGTGATCCCTGCTTCAGGTAGTTCCTCTCATCTTGTTGACCCCACTTAGAGCCCGACTCCTCCCCGTCCACCTCCCTCTTCTGTCTCTCTCTCACTGACCTGTACATCACTTTTCCAAACAAACCCTTCCCTGCCTATATCTTCCACTGACTCCTCGCCCCCACTTCTCATTACGGACATTCTTCTTTATTTCTAACTTCTTTGTTCCCCTGGTTTTCCGTGGGTTCTTCACTTCTCTTTAGCATTCTTTCATTATGTTGATCCTTTTCACCCTTCTCCTCCACCTACGACGTCATTGTTTTACACATACTTTTCGTTTTGTTTTCATAACTCTCATTCCCATTTCATGGAACCACTACTCCTTTATCTATCACGCCGAATCTTTCCTAACTTTATTATTTGTCATTACTCTTCAGTATTCATCACTTTCTGGTTCGTTGCTGTTTAATTTTGATTTTTTCCGGCTTCCTATTTGTGCTTTTCATTTTGATCACTATCTGTTCCTTCCTTCGCTCCTCTAAGCCCGTGTTTCTTCTCCCCCTTTTCTGTCTTCAAACACGAAGACCATTCAAAGAAAAAAAGAGAAAAAAAAACCTGCAATTGTTTTACCACCATTACAAATGTTACTACTGCCAACACCGCTGCCACCATTTCTATCACTTCCTTCTCGTCTTCTTTCTCCTCCTTTTCCTCATCCTCCTTTTCTTTCTATTTCTTTCCATCCTTTTCCTATTACTTTTCATTCCATTTTTATGATATTTATATATATATATATTCTCCTCCTCGAATTTCTTGTTCCCGTTTTACATCTCCTTTTCTTTCTTCTCCATTTTTCGTTCGCTCCTTCCAGCTCTTTTTTCACATTTATGTCCTCGTACCCTCCCAATCCACATTTTTTTGTTTGTTTTCCACTCCACCTGTCCCTTTTTC
>NC_134802.1:18042512-18045012 GCF_046742065.1 Oratosquilla oratoria | reverse complement strand
AGAGAGAGAGAGAGAGAGAGAGAGAGAGAGAGAGAGAGAGAAAGAGAGAAAGAAAGCAAGAGAGGAAGAAAGAAAGAAAGAAAGAAAAAAGAAAGATAGAAAAAAGAAAGAAAGAAAAGAAAGAAAGAAAGAAAAAAAGAAAGATAGAAAAAAGAAAGAAAGAAAGAAAAGAAAGAAAGAAAGAAAGAAAGAAAGAAGGAAGGAAAGAAAGAAAAAAAGAAAGAAAGAAAGAAAGAGAGAAAGAAAGAAACTGTATACAGTCAAGTACCATGTATCAGCACTCGATGATGTCAGGAATTTGGGGTGTCGGGTGGAGGGTGTGAGGGGGTGTCATGACAAGGGTCTAAATAGAGAGCATCTGAATAGGTTGAGGACAGGAAAATGGATGACGGAAAGGTTGTCAGCACATGAGGAAGGAATTGGATGAATGAAGATGAATCTGGGATCAGGATCGGAAATTGGACGAGGGGAGGACTTTAGATTTTGACTCACCGATTCATAAGGCCAGGGACGTGTATCTACGAAACAGAAAAAAAAAATCGCGAGAAAGCAAAACAGAACGGGAGCAAATACAGTGAGTAAATGGTGTACTCTGAGTTTAGTTACATCTATGCGAACATACGAACAAGCATATATACAAGCATATATGTAAATTCCTACATACATACATACATACATACATACATACATACATACATACATACATACATACATACATACATACATACATACATACATACATAAATGCAAGTTTCGTTGAATGTGATGGATTGTTCAATTAATAAATTTCTTGACGGTATTTTCTTTATACCTAATATCACAAATCCCTACACCAACTTACAACATTGCCAAGAAATTGTGTACCCTGCTAACTCCTTACATTCCCGATACCTATAGCCTCCAATCTTCTTCAGATTTTCTTGATATTCTGAAGTCCAACAACACTTAAGCAGTTGTCGCATCGCTTGACGTTGAATTCCACTTTACCAACGTCCCTGTAGACCGCACCATTAACTACATCATCGATAGAATATACTAGAATATACCACAATGAAGCCACCCCGAACCTTAACATCCCTGAATAAGTGCTCCGCAAACTACCAGAGTGTTGCACCAAAGAAGCCCCTTTCATTTGCCCACAAGGAAACAAATATTGCCAAATTGACGGGGTTGCTATGGGCTCTCCATTAGGTGTTCTAAGGGCCAATTCCTTTATGGGCTGCGTGGAGGAAGAAGTTTTTAAGGCCATTAAGAAACAAGACATATACTGCCGATATGTAGATGACATATTCATCAAGGCCAAGACTAGAGCAGAAGTAGAACAACTCCGACTTCACCTTCAGCAAACATCAGAGCTTAACTTCACCATAGAGGACAGTGTAGAAGGAACTATACCATTCCTGGACATACTCGTCAAACAACAAGACGAGTCTTTCAATACCAGCGTCAACACCAAACCTACAGACACCAGACATTGCCTCAATGGAAATAGTGAGTAACCACAGCGCTATAAGGACGCCACCATCGGTGCCCACATTAGAAGAGCCTCAACACACTGCACCTCCTGACATCAAATACACTATGAGATAGGACGCTCCACCCAAGTATTAATTAATAACGGTTTCAGTGAAAAGAATATAAGACGTCAGACTTCTAAGATTATTGATAACTGGTACAAGAGCGGTAACAGCAACCAACATAAAGAGAATAATAACAATAAAATAAACCTGTACTATAAAGCCACCTTCTCTACTGCTTACAAGGAAGAAGAGAGAATAATGAAGAAAATAACAAAACAAAACATCAAGCCAACAGACCCTGACAAGATATTAAATCTTATCATCTAATATAAGTCTAAGAAGATGGGCCATCTCCTCCTGAAAAGTCCGTAACAACACATGGAGACACTTAAAAAATCGCATGTCATTTACAGATTTAATTGCAATAGAGGAGCCTGTGAAACCCTCTCATCTTCTTACATTGGCATGACATCCATGAAGCTATCTCGAAGACTTTTGCACCATCTTTCTTCTGGAGCACCGAAAAACCATTTGAGACAAATATACAATATCACCCTTACGCGAGAAATTCTAGAAAATGGCACAGAGATCTTGGACACGTGTAATGATGTAAGACTACTCCCTTTATTAGAGGCATTATACATCAAAGAGTTCTCCCCTAATCTTAACATTTAAGCCAACGACCTGCGAGTCTTACCTAGCATAAGGCGCACGGCAGTGGACAATTCAGAAGCCAGCGATCTGTGGGTCTTAGTTGACATAAGACTCACGGCCGAGGACCAATCAGAAGTCGCGATTACTGGTCTCAGCGAAGCAGGAGCGCGGACGAACGCCAGAGAAGCCAGTGATCTACGGATCTTAGCTGGCATAAGGCGCACGGTCGCGGTCCAATCAGAAAACGCGAATACCGGTCTCAGCCAATCAGGAGTGAGGACGAACGCCAGGGTCCCCACTGAACCAGTATGTTAACCAGAACAACT
>NC_134802.1:18025012-18027512 GCF_046742065.1 Oratosquilla oratoria | reverse complement strand
TTTTTCCATTTGTATTATGCCTATTACAGCCACTGCTCCACATGACATCTTTACACATCGACAACTGCTTATCGCTTTCATGAAGATTCCAACTATATAGTTCTCTTATATTTCTCTTTAAAAAATCCACATTTTTTCTTCAATGATGGGTGTGTGATTTTCTTCGTCAGTCGAACTATCTGTGGTATTCTATTACAATTCTGTTTAGTTTTATCATATATATTTTTTCTCTCCTGTTGCGCCGCCATTTTATGATGTCTATTGGTCTAATTGTTGCCTCACCTGTTGCACCCACTTCCCCTCACCTGTTGCAGTAACAACTCTTTATTAGCCTTTTCATTAACCATTTCAACATCTTTTTATCGTCATGGGTTCCAGTTCGGTTGCTCTTTGTTCCAAGTTTACCATTGGTCTGTTCTGTTTTATTTCTAATATGGCCCTGTTTTCTATTATTGGTCCATGTGTTAGTTTCACTTAGTTACTTTCTATTTTCTTCATGTCTGTTTCCTGCTCTTTACTTTCAAAATGAAAATTTCATTCCTATTCTGTATGAAATCTGATTTTAGTCAGAAAAATAAAGTTTGTGTCATATTTGCGAAGATTATAACAAATTGAAATATTTATTTTATTTTATTTGGTACTAGATCACTACATTTAGTTTAGAGCGGCTCTCTATAGGCATAGCAACCCCACTCCTAGCCCCTACCCCATATTCATCTGAATAAAATCATCTTGGTCGTACTTGTCCATTTATTCAGCTGCTGCAAACCTGTTTTATTAATATCTTAGAAACACCTGCCTCAGTGATAGATAGTGGTTAGCGACTGCGATTAACGCTAATGAATTGGGATAGTGATGACCATAGCAACATTAATAATGATTATAGGGACCGTGACAATGACCATGTTGATGAAGACACTGACTTTTCTGTGTTTCTTTTTTCAAATCCAAGTTCTCCTTCATTCTCCTTACATTCCATCATTCCTTTCTCCGTATTATTTTACTTTTTCATATATGTTTTTCTAAATTGGTGCATTTTACTCCTTTGGGTGTTATTTCTGAAGTCCTTTCAGAGTCCTTCCAGTACTCGTTCCCCCACCAGCCATGGATGGCCCTTTTAATTAATAATTGTGTTCTCCTGGCTCTGGGACCTTCCAGTGTCTCTTTCTACATAGCAATGGAAGGCCTTTTACTTCAGCATTAGGGCATTTCCCTTTCACAGTACCTTCTTATTCTCCTTCTCAAGTATAAATCAGACTCTTTTCAGAGTCCAGCTTCTACCTACTATGGAAGACCTCTTTCTTTGGGATTAGTGCCTTCCCCTTCCAGAGTCTTCCCCCCCCCTCCTTTTTCAGTACATATGTAATTGTCTTCATTCACTTGTTGTATCCACTATTCTACTACTCCATCATCAGACTTTGTATTTTCACCCGCGCTCTTCACCGGTACTCCTTATCACGTGTTCTCTCCAGTTTTCCTTCCAACCTATCTGGTCTTTCTCCTCCTCCTCCTCCTCCTCCTCCTCCTCCTCCTCCTCCTTCTCCTCCTCCTCCTACCTCTAACAAAAGGCGTCACCCCTCAGGAGCGTCATTGACTGGGGAGGAGACGGTCACAATTAACACGCAGGCGACAACGGTTGCAATGCAACATGGCCACCGGACCGACTGCAGTGCAACATGGTTCCTGCTACCTCGTCGGAGACCCACTTGCAACAGACCATGTGGGTTGTAACATGTACTTGGGGCCAAAAACAAAACTCCCTTAATCCTATAGAATATATCTTTCAGAAGATTATGAAGAGTTTTAAAGATGATGATGATGATGATGATGATGATGATGATGATGATGATGATGATGATGATGATGATGATGATGATGATGATGATGATGATGATGATGATGATGATGATGATGATGATGATGATGATGATGATGATGATGATGATGATGATGATGATGATGATGATGATGATGATGATGATGATGATGATGATGATGATGATGATGATGATGATGATGATGATGATGATGATGATGATGATGATGATGATGATGATGATGATGATGATGATGATGATGATGATGATGATGATGATGATGATGATGATGATGATGATGATGATGATGATGATGATGATGATGATGATGATGATGATGATGATGATGATTTCGTCAGGGATGTTTTATGTCGCCCTGGCTGTTCAACCTATACATGGATGGGGTGGTGCGAGAGGTGAATGCAAGGGTAGTGGGTCAGGGATTGGAGATGGTTAAAGAAAATGGAGAAAAGTGGGAAATAAGCCAGTTGTTGTTTTCTGATGACACTGTGCTTGTAGCAGGATCAGAGGAGGGATTGAGAAAGTTAGTGACAGGGTTTGAGAAGGTGTGTGAAAGAACGAAGCTGAAGATAAATGTGGGCAAAAGTAAGATGATTAGATGCACAAGGGTAGAGAGTGACAGCATTAAGGGTGAGAGACTGGAGGAAGTGGATAGTTTTAGA
>NC_134802.1:18010012-18020012 GCF_046742065.1 Oratosquilla oratoria | reverse complement strand
CAATGGAGAGCAAAGTAGACGTGTGTAGTAATGTGAGAAGGAGGGGAAAGGAACATGAGAGAGAGATTTAGAAAACGTGGTGGAGATGTGTGGAAAAAGGAAAACGGAAAAACGACGAAGAATTTTCAGAGGTAAATGCAAAACCATCAACATTTCCTACTACGCGATAGAAGAAATGAAGGGTATTCAATTAGGATATTTTATGCCCAATCTACCACAAACAAATTGCACCAGCCCTAATAACAGAGAATAACACACACACACACACACACACACACACACACACACACACACACACACACACACACACACACACACACACACACACACACACACACACACACACACACACACACACACACACACACACACACACACACACACACACACACACACACACACACACACACACACACACACACACACACTCACACACACACACATTGATATATGTACCCACACACACACACGCACGCACGCACACACACACACACACACACACATTGATATATGTACCCACACACACACACGCACGCACACACACACACACACACACACACACACACACACACACACACACACACACACACACACACACACACACACACAACACACACACACACACACACACACACACACGCGCGCGCGCGCAGGATAACACACGCACGCACACAAACACACTCACACACACGCACACACACACACACACACACACACACACACACACACACACACACACACACACACACACACACACACACACACACACACACACACACACATATATATATATATATTTTTTTTATGGGAGAAAGTATACGCTGGACTCGACGTTCGTTAATTTATTCCGACGTTTCGAACCCTGTCCGGGTTCAATATTACCCTGAAGACGAACCCCGGACAGGGTTCGAAACGTCGGAATAAATTAACGAACGTCGAGTCCAGCGTATACTTTCTCCCATAAAAATGGTTCCTGGACTCAGCTATTTACGAATATATATATATATATATATATATATATATATATATATATATGTATGAGTGTGTGTGTTGAGTTAAATTTGACTTCAGCTTTGCTAAGATAAATTTCTTGCTAATAGGCTCTTTTTTTTTTTTTTTTTTCCCTATTCATATATCTCAGCTCATCGGGTAGGTGAAGTGACATGCTACCGTACTAAGTTTTGCTCTTTTTAGACCATTTTCAAGTACTTAATGCAATTGGTACAAAGTAGTTACAACTAAAATGCAAACATATATAGTGTTCTTATCTTTTATTTATGTTTTAGAAATTAAATTTTCTTTTTTAATGGTCCAAATTATAGATTTTTCTTTAGCCTCCTGTAGTCCACTTTTTAATACTGAAAAGAGTTATTGGCCATCTACTAACTAGTAGGCTACTTGTTTTCTGCTTGTGACCTAACTTATGAAAAAAGGTCTCCCACCTCACTTCCACAACCACCTCCACCCGCACTGCCACACACACCCTTGAGCTCCATAGACAATAGTTTGAGAAGTAGTAGCCTATTAGTACACTGTCCTTGATAAACTCACCTATATAATTCGTTACTTCTTGGGAAAAGTTACAGACAATCGAGGGGGAGGTCACAAAATTTTTGTCGGTCGGCGAACTTAGTGGGAACCTGTCCCTTGTTTTTCTGGTGCTGTATGTAGTGTGGGCCTAATGTTCGTGGGTTGACTTGGTGGTATTCTGTCAGTTGTTCTTCTGGAATTGTATGTGGTGGTGACAAAGTATCAATGGAGAGTATCCAGGGCCAGTGAAGTAGTTCCATTTTGTATATTCATGGTGGGGGTCTTCTGCTTTATATAAAAGGCTTCTAGAATCTTCATCTGGCGGCTGTCATTGGCAGAGTCGGGAATCTGAGTATTTTCGACTAAGATCTACCTGGACAATTAGGTGGTATGTGCATTTGAAAAATGTTTCTTTGAAGCTCCGTGCTGTAAATTGCAAGTGAGGCTTCGAGAATTTTTTTTTTTTTCGTCATTTCTAGATAGGAAGAAGGACTTAGCTTACAGTCTTCGTGCGGGCAAATAAGTTCTTACATGACTTTACTTTATTTGAGGGGGTTTTGGGTAAGGAAAGGGTTATTCATTAAGAGGTTAGAAGTTTTGAAGTTTTTATAGAAAATACGGAGCTCCAACTTGTCTTCAGGGTCTCTGGACCGGGTTCTACTTTCAACAATTTCCTTGAAGGCTCTATCATCAGTACGGTGTACAGTATTCATAAAAGATTTATGATGTAGAAGGATTGGAGGGTGTTTCTCACGGCGGAGACAGTCATTACTCAAATATACGTCCATTTTTTGTTTGATAATATATTGGACGTCCTTGTTAGACAAGTCATTGTTCACTAGGACGTGCTGCAGGCGTTGAAACTTTATAGAAGAGCATCCATGTAGTACAATGAGTGAATGCTCTGTTGACGCATGAGCGGATGACACTTCTTTTATAGGAGGTATAATATTCTCCTTCAGCATTCAGGCATCTTCATTAATTTGTTTCTTTGACGTGAAGTGAAGCCGCTAATTTGTTCTCAACCGGCTTTACAAACACTTCTAAGAAGGGTAAGGAACCATCTTCATGCAACTCGAGAATGAAATTAAGGCAGGAGCTACTGATAAAAGCCTTACGTAGGTCCTGGAGATGTTTCCTGTCTCTAATATCCACAAAAATGTCCACAGATCTACCGTAAGTGATATGGCAAAGATTGGGAACAGATATAACTCCACCAGCCCTATGTAAAAGTTGGCAAAGAGAACACCATAGCCACACTGTCCACCTGCCTATACATTTTCCCATCCGGTCCATGAAAAGGGGATTCTTTAGTGCAAGACTCAAGTAGAATACGCGGGAAATTTTGCGGGATGTCCAAGTGTTGATGGTTGGAACGATAGACCTCATCCATGATGAACTCTATGGTCTCCTCGATGGGGACGTTAGTAAAAAGGCTTTCGGCATCCAGAGATATAATAAGGCCTGTGGGTTCCTTGCTGCCGAGTAAATCAATAAACTCTCTTAGGTATCTGAGCAACCATGTACTGGGAGTATAGGGAGAGACAAGGTTGTTCAGAGTTTTGACTAGGCTGTAGGTCGGGGTGGTGATTTGGTTGATAATGTATCTAAGCGGGTGGTTGAGTTTGTTTCCAAGTTGCAATAAGCATAGCCTGGACCATGGTCTCCTGAAATACAGGAGAGGTGGAAGCCCCCGTTTTTAACATTAATGGCATAATTTATGTTATTATATTTATATTTTAACTTATTGGTGAAATCCCTTGAGATTCGTTCAAATTCAGAGATGTCTCCCAAGATCATAGCCATATTTTGTAGGTACTAATATTTTGGAAGCAGAACGAACACCACAGATTTGTCGGCTCTCCTTATAACGATGTCTTCGTTTTCTCGAAGCTCTTTATTAGCTATCTTCAGTATTACATCAATAAGACGACTCTTATAGGAACCTCTGGATTTACCTATTTTGGCCAATAATTCAACAACAACAAAATGGGGAATTGGAGATTTTATCTTTGTGTTCTAGAGAGTAGATGCTCTCAAGGAGGACTTCTATCTCCACTCTCTTCTGGTGATGGCTGGGTTTTGTTAAAGCATGGTAGCTGAGGCCGAGGTTTAAGAGCATAATCTGGTGGGGGGTTGGCTTGTAGCTTGTAAGATTGATATAACCTTCTTTGTGCTGCGGGAAGCAGAAGAGGATATGGTAGAGATGGAATAGTTTGTTCAAAATCCTAGCTTCAGTGGAACGTCGAGACTGCGATCTGTGGACGACATTTCTATGGAGATTAGAGACAGGAACATTTTCAGGATCTACGTGAGGAGTTGATCAGTAGTTCTTACCTTAATTTTATTCTCAAACTGCATGATGATGGTTCCTTGCTCTTCTTAGACGTGCTTGTAAAGCCTATTAAGAACAAATTCCTGGCCTCAGTTCACGTCAAAGAAACAAATAAAGGAAGATAACTGAATGCTGAAGGAGAGAGTTATGATAGGTGGTGGGTACCTCGGTTTATATATTGGTCGTACACAGGAAGAAGTCGTACGGCATGATCTGTGATCCTTAACTGTGCGTACTTGAAAGTAGCATATATCAATGAATCACAAAACGAGGTTCATTCAAATAGTATCCGACCTTGGTCCATAAAGAAAATATTTGTGTACATTTCAAAACTTTTATTCAATCACCTTCAAAGTACCCCCCTTTGGGAGTGCACACACTTCTCCCAGCGGTGCTGCCACTGCTGGTAACATCTCTGGAATGCCGAAATTGGAATGTTGTAGAGCTCTGCCGTCGTTTTTCTCATAATTTCGTCTCTCGACTCAAAGCGCTTCCCTTTAAGGGTTCTTTTCAGTTTAGGGAAGAGCCAGAAGTCACAAGGTGCCACGTCTAGAGAGTAGGGAGGTGCCGAACAAGTGGAGTATTGTTTTTGGCCAGGTAAGCTTGGATCAGGTGGGCAGAATGAGCAGGTGCATTGTCATGGTTGCACGCAGCCCACATTTGCGTTCGTTTTCGTCGCACAGCATCGCGAAGGTGGCGCATAACTTCCAGATAATACTCCTTATTAATTGTTTGTCCTGCTGGTGCATATTCATGATGCACAATACCAATATACCAATATACCAAGGGAGGTAGCCAAAAAGGGAAAGGCATAAAAACACTCCCACCCATTTCACCCTTAAATACACTCCACACCCCTCCCACCCTCCCTCTCATCTGAGCACCTCCTGGATGACGGGTCATCCCTGCACCCTGCACAATACCACTGGATTAAAAAAAAACATGTCAACATTACCTTGACGTTGCTCCGAACCTGTCGTGCTTTTTTTTTTTTTTTTTTTTTTTTGTGTGTGTGTGTTGGTGATGTCTGATGCTTCCATTGTGATGACTGAAATTTTGTTTCCGGGTCGTATCCATACACCCATGTCTCATCACCAGTGATGGTGGTCTTCATGAAGTCAGAATCACTGTTAGCACAGTCAAGCAGGTCTTGTGCAATTTCCAGGCGGAGTTGTTTCTGCTTTTCCACCAGCAACTTTGGAAAAAAATTTGGAGACACTCGTCGCATGGATCTTCGGTTAAAATTGTATGAACTGATCCTGTGCTTATTCCTACTTCTCCGACAATCTCGTTGTTGGTTATACGACGGTCGTCCTCCACTATTCGACGAACATTCGCAATGAATTCTTCGTTTCTGCTGGTGGATGGCCTGCCAGACCGTGGCTTGCTCTCAACTGAGGTTTGTCCTTGCTTGAAGCGGTTATACCACTCCTTTGTCTGTGTTATTCCCATGGCTTCATCGCCAAAGGCTTGCTGAATCTTCTGGATAGTTTGCACTTGCGTATCACCAAGCTTGTGGCAGAAGTTAATGCAATAGCGCTCCTCGATGCGCTCCGACATGTTGCGTAAGGACGATATTCCGATGAGTACGTATTGGATGACCGCACTCTAGCCTTAACAGGTGGGAACTGGCGCGCACTACAGCTTTTAAAATTTCCACGCATGCGCAGTAAGGGTGCCGTCAACTGCCACAAAAATGGATTCCTGAATGGTAAATTATTTTTCCTTTTATGGACCAAGGTCGGATACTTTTTGAATGGACCTCGTATAAGTCTTCAATGCTGTATTTGATTTCGACGGTTGTTTGGAGGTGTTGTTTTGGGCATGAGTTAAATGTTAATGGATGGTTTCTCTTCGCAAATGTTCACGGACTCGGCCATACTGGGTCGGAGGAGATCGTGCGCTTTGTGAATGATTCTGGTATTCTCGTTCATTGTTGATCTGGTAAGGGTGATGTTGTGTTTTCCTTCATATGCATTTTAATGGCAAAGTTCTGGAGGTAGTAAGATAGCATTTTGGAGTATGTCATGGAACCCATACCGATGTACGAGGAAATACGGCGCAGACACTCAACGAACGGGGCAATCAAACTTGACTTCCGGGGCAATCAAACTTGACTTCCTGTAATGGAGAAGTGGGGGCTGGCCGTTATTTCATTATTAGTGTATTTGTTTTGCAGGTCTTGTAGTATATGATGAGGCGGATCTGTATGTCGGGATTGTTTGGTTGAACATTACGTGAGATGATTCATTGTAGTACTTTTCCGTCTTCTTTGTAACCTGTGTTCATGTGTCCTTGGTAGTATAAGTCCAAGGTTGAGATATTGTTATGCGAGAATGTTGACTGGGAAGTGGAGACTTCTTGGGAGTTTTCTATCTTTACAAAAAATATCGTCGGGGTGGTTGTTGAAGATTTTTTCATTGCTGATTCCTATGAAGAAGTTGGCAAAGATAGGCCCAAAAGGGGATTCCATTGGTGCGCCGCCCATATGTACGCACATTATTCCATCTGGACCGTAATAAGGAGCTTCCATTGTACAAATCTTGAGGAGTTCTGGGAGAATATCTTAGGGGATGGCAAAGCTTCATGGAATTCAAGCGTTTGGCTAGCTTGTAGGATACTGTAGGGGTTTGGCTGATGATGGGGCAAAGAGAGTTGCTAGGCTTATATGTTTTGATGTTCCCAATTAGGGGAAGTCTAGTAGTGCCAGATATTTCATTGTTCCGTCTGATGATGCTGTTGAGTTTTGTCCTCGGATCAAGGGTGGGGTCTGTGGTAATAGTATTTAATTTGGAAGCGTCATCGAAGATAGATTTCATCTTTCCCAGCTAATCATCTTTATCAAGCAAAACGTAAATGGATGACTTATCCGCCCTACTTTTGGTAGTGTTATCCTGTTCCTTGAGTTCTTTGGCAGCATTCCGAAGCAAATGTGTGAGCAGGGAACTCGTGTGATATCTCCTACGCTTGCTGACCTCGGCATAAATTTCAGATGACAGATTGGGTAAATTTCGGTAGAAGGCCATATTGAATGCATGATTTGAGAAAGTCAATAGGAGCAACGGTATTGTTGAGCTCGTATTGAAGTTTTTCTTTGTTTTTAATGACAAGTTTCTGGGCAGGTGTGAGGTTGCTGAGTAGAAGTCCAAAAGGTGTTTTGGACTACTTATCTCTTTTATTTTTATAGATATATTTCGACCCAAGTAGGCCATCCTCAAGGAGGGAGTCATATTAGGTGGTGGGTCACATGAGAATGAGCTGTGGTCCTTTATTGTGCGTATCTGAGAGCATCGAATATTAATTAATCATAGTGTAAGTATTCACGGGTGTGTTTGATTTTGACGGTTGTTTGGAAATGTTGTGGGCATGAGTAATGTTGATGGATGGTTTTTCTGTGGAGATGTTCACGGATTCGGCCATTCTGAGTCGGAGGAGGTCGCGCATTTTATGGATGATTCTGGCGATGTTTTGTTTTTTCTCCATATGCACTTTGATGGCGCGGTTCTGGAAGTGGTAAGATATTATATTGGAAAATATCATGGAAGTCATGCCGACATACGAGGAATTACGGTATAGACACTCACGAACGGGGCAAACAAACTTGTAGACGACAGTGATATCCTGTAATGGAATCGATGGGGGCTGGCAATTGCTTTTAATCATTACTGTGCGTGTTTTGGAGATTTTGTAGTATATGATAGGGCGGATCTTCATGTGAGATGATTGGGTCGAACGTTACGTGAAATGATTCGTTGTAGTGTTTTTTCGTCTTCTTTGTAACCCGAGTTCATGTGTCCGAGGTTGGTGCTTTTAAAGTATACTTCGAACCGTTCCAAAACCAAAGCATACATAAAAAATACCAACTTCGGCTTTTACCTTAACGGCAACAACAAATTCTCGGAACGCTACAAATGCAGCGTTATCATGGCATTAGTTAGCAGAGCTTTCTCCAACTGCAGGTCCTGGATTACCAGCAACAATGAAATGCAAAAGAATACCGACCCTATTAGTAAACAACGGCTAATTCCAACATTCAATAGACTCTATCATTAATGAGAAAATTAACTCATTTGCTTCCCAGCCAATATCAACACACAACAACACCTCAACCTTGGTCGCTTACTACTAAACACATTAACACACTTTATAAAAAAAACGAAAAAGCATTACAACGAATCATCTCACGTAACGTTCAACCTAACAATCCCGACATCAAGATCCGCCTCATCATATACTACAAAACTTCCAAAACATGCACGGTAATAATGAAAAGCAACGGCCAGCCCACCACCTCTTCACTACAGGAAGTCAATGTCGTCTACAAGTTTGATTGTCCCGTCCGTGAGCGTCTACATCGTACTTTCTCGCACGTCGGCTTCCATGACATCCTCCAATATAATACCTTACTACCTTCAGAATGCGCCATCAAAACGCGTATGGCGAAGAACCGAAAAAATACCCCTACCTTACCAACACTATACGAGAACACCAGAATCATCTACAAAGCGATCGACCTGCTCTAATCAGGATGGCTGAATCTGTGAACATCTGTACGAGTACAGAAAAACCATCCATCAACGTTCAGATCATACCCTCAACTATATTTCCAAGCATCGAAATCAAATACACTAGTGAAAATTTATACTGTGATTTAATTGTATTTCTCTATTGCATCCTTGATGTTCTGGATCCAGTGCATGCGGGGTCTTCCCCTTGGTCTTCTTCCTTCAGTTACTTTCTTGGGTATCTTTCCTGGTCCATGCGTTTAACGTGGCCGAACCACCGAAGTTGAACCATCTAAATGTAAATGAGAACTGACTCCATCTTGAGAGAGTTCTGAATTGTGATGTTTGTTAACCGGTCAAGTCTTGTGACACCATTAATTAGTCTGAGGGCTTTCATCTCAGCCGTCTGCACTTTTGACTTGGTCTTCAATATTAATGTCCGAGTTTCAGCTCCATAAGTGAGTATCGGTCGAAGAATGGTCCCATATATCAGTACTTTCATTTTCTGAGATATGTTAGGGGTCTCTCTGTATCGAATATAGCATGTTTAAACTTGTGCTATACCTATTTATTCGGTGGGCAATTTCCTTTTCCATAAGCCCTCTCTCATTTATCTGGGTACCCAAATACTTAGAGTTTGCAACTTGTTTCATCTGCTGTTGTCCAATTAATATGTTGCAGTCAACCTGTGTCCTTGATAAGACAAGGATCACGGATTTAGTAGCAATTATTTTCATATCCTTTGCTTGTAGTTCTGAAATTATATATATACATATATATATATATATATATATATATATATATATGTATATATATGTATATATATGTATATATATGTATATATATATGTATGTATGTATATATATGTATATGTATGTATATATATGTATATATATGTATATATATGTATGTATGTATATATATATATATGTACATATATATATATATATATATATGTATGTATGTATGTATGTATGTATGTATACATACATACATATTATGCTAAACACCACAGTAAAAGGAAATTGTTTCCCTTAATCTGAGAGCTTTCGTGATGGAATCATCAACAAGGATCACAAGAGAATAAGTATATACAGAGTAAGTTGTGGTATATATACAGATCATGTTTGACACATGGGAAATTGATCGCTCAAGCTAGTGAGATTTGCCTCGGGTCAGGTCAGGTCTTGAAGGGTGGACGTTGTCCCACTGTCTCGTTTCTTGCAATAAATTCTATATATATCCTTAACCAAAAATGAATCAAATTTATAGAAGCATAAGCTATTATTAAGGAGTTCGTCATGATTATGTTTAATAATGCCTGATTCTATGATATTTCTTTCGACCATATTTTTACAATATACAATTTTTGAATTCCCTAACATGAAGAAACAGAGCGTTAGATTCCTGGCAACCTGTTATGCTATTTTTATGTTGTTTTATTCTGAAGTCTAATTCTTTGCCTGTTTGACCAATATAAAATTTATTACAAATTTTACAAGGAATTTTGTATGCACATCCAATTGGATTATCTGGGGAGTTTTTTATAAGAAGATATTTTACAGTAGCAGTGTTTTTAAATGCAACATTTACTTTAAAGTTTTTCAGAACATTGGTAATCTTAATAAAA
>NC_134802.1:17997512-18002512 GCF_046742065.1 Oratosquilla oratoria | reverse complement strand
ACACACACACACACACACACACACACACACACACACACACACACACACACACACACACACACACACACACACACACACACACACACACACACACACACACACACACACACACACACACACACACACACACACACACACACAAACATACCCATATATGTATACACTATCATAGTAGACACACATAAAAGATAGTTCTCCAAGTACCCTGGGTTATAAGGTTTCAGAATATATATGGTTATAGGGGTCTATCTGCACAATCCTAAGACGAGTTCGTGAGTAATCCCTAAACTAACCATACCCCATGTAACTTTAACGCTTAACCCTAACCTAAATAGTTTTTCTTTTTTCTTTTTTTGAAATGAAATATAGTTATCCAAGTACCTGGAGTGATAGGTTATCAGAATATAAATGGTTATGGGGGTCTATCTCCAAAACCCCAGGAGTTCGTGAACAAACAAACAGTCAGACAGACAGACAAAAGAAAGATAGTCATCCAAGTACCTTGGGTTATAAGGTTTCAGAATGTATATGATTATGGGGGTCTATCTATAAAAACCTAGGAGGAGTTCATGAATAATGTTTAACCTAACCAATGTGATTGATTGTTTACAAATGATTACAAAGACGGAGCATGCCGACAGGAGACCTTTTGGTCCTTATCTAGGTCGGATGCGAAAAAAAACCATAGTAATAATAAATTAATAAATAAAAACTATAATAATGTAAATAACAAATAAAATTCATAAATAAATGCATTGGTATAGTTAAATAATAAACAAACAGGTAAATAATAATGAATTGATATATAACTAATAATAAATGAGAATCAAACGGACAAATGTTAACAAAACAAAAAACAAATACTATGAAATAAATTATAATCATTACAGCATCCTGCTTAGGTGTTTATCTAAATGATTCTTAAAGCTTTGAACTGAACTACATTGCACTACCTGTACAGGAAGTTTATTCCATTCATTAACTACACGGTTGGCAAAGTTGTTTCTACCTACTTTCAAATTAAATCTATTTCCGGACAGTTTGAGACCATTTTTTATTTTCTGATTCTCATTCAATGTAAAAAAATTGTCATTTTTGATGTTGTCAATTCCCTTTAGAATCTTAAAGACCTGTATCAAGTTATCTCTGAGTCTACGCTTTTTTAGGGAAAACAGATTCATATGTTTTAGTCGGTTTTCGTATGATTTATTTTTGATATTTGGAATCAGTTTTGTGGCTCGCCGTTGTACTTTTTCCAGTCTGTCAATGTCTTTAATGAGATTTGGTGACCATACGGAAACAACATATTCCAAATGTGGACGAACTAACGATATATATAGTTTGTTGAGTGATGGACTTTTGAAATCAAAATATCGCGCAATCATTCCTAGAATCTTATTTGTTTTCTCAGAGGCTGAAATACATTGCTTGGATGATTTGAGATAGTTACTGATAATTACGCCAAGATCTTTTTCACTATCCACTTTTGTTAACGAATTTCCAAATAACTTGTAATCGTACCTACTGTTATTTCTACCTATGTGCATTAACTTGCATTTACTTGTGTTAAATTTCATTAGCCACTTTTCAGACCATTGCTGTAATTCATCTAAATCTTTTTGAATATCTAATTGGTTTAAGTGATCATTTGCCATTCCGCACAGTTTTGTATCATCAGCAAATTTGGAAACAGTAGATTTTAGTCCATGGTCTATATCATTTATATATATACTATGAATAGAAGTGGCCCATGAACGGAACCCTGAGGAGCTCAAATTGTAATATTTTTTCATCTAGAAGTTTTTTCCATTTAAAACAGCTCTCTGTTTTCCATCATTCAACCAATTACTAGTCCAACTTAATAGGCTACCACTTATTCCATGCGAAGCTAATTTAGTAAGTAGTCTTTCGTGTAGGATAGTATCAAAAGCTTTTGCAAAGTCTAGATATATTAAATCTATATTGTTTCTTTTGTCATAATTCGAGATAACTGTGTTGTAGAATTCGAGTTAGTCACACAAGAACGTTTCCATCTGAAACCATGCTGGCTATCATTTATCAAACGGTTGCTTTCTAAATGATGTTCGATAGCATCTCTGATGATAGTTTCCATTATTTTTCCTACGATTGAAGTCAAACATATAGGCCTATAGTTATTTGGTTTCTTTTTGTCACCTTTTTTGAATATGGGAGTTACGTTAGCTAGCTTCCTTTCTCCTGGGACATCTCTGGATATGATGGATTTTTTGAAAATAATTTCTAATGGAACAACAATCTCATTTTTCACTTCGTTTAAGATTCTTGGATGCCGAATGTCAGGCCCTGGTGTTTTATTAACTTTGAGTTTATCTATACACCTTTTAATTTTTTCTTTTGTTATATTTACCGTAGTGAGTAAGTTTACCTAAGACTTTTCACACACACACACATATATATATATATAAACACTTTGAGGTGTTTCGTTTACGAATACTGAGCTAAAATAATTGTTTAAAATATCACACATTCCTTCATTTGAATATTCAAGTTGACCGTCAGCAAATAATAGTGGACCAATATGACTCCTAACAACCTTTTTATCTCTAATGTAACTATAGAATTCTTTGGGATTCTTTTTGGATTTATCAGCGATGTTCATTTCGTATTGTCGTTATTTATTTATTTTTTTATTTTGTCTTTTTTTAAATCCCTCTGTATTGATACATAACTTTCATAGTCATTAGATGCACCCGAACACTTATATTTCTTATAAGCCTGTCTCTTTTTAGGCATACTATGTTCAGTTTTTTGTCGAGCCACTTTGGGCGAGCCTGATTTGGGGGACGTCTGTCCTTAAAAGGAATTTAAGTTTGAATCATCTTATTGAGCGTATATTGAAATATTTTCCACATCTGATCTACAGGTCCTTCGCTTAATTTTCCTCCCAATCTGTAAGCTGAAGCTCCTGACGTAGTCCTATGAACTGAGCTTTACTGAAATCGGGTATTTTAGAAACACACGTATCTATTCTATAAAAAAAAAATGGGAGTTTGAATCTAACTAAGATGTGATCGCTATTTGCAACAGTTTCACTGATTTCTACATCAGTTACCATGCTTTCGCGGCTAGGGATCAATAGATCGAGTATGTTTCTATATCTTGTGGGGTCTTTTACATGCTGAATTAAGTAATTGTCACCAATAAAATAAATCAAGCGACTACCTATATGATCATGTTCAAGGGTCATCCAATCAATGTCAGTAAAATTGAAATTACCCATTATCAATAAATCCCGGTTGCAGAAACTAGACAGTTCTTGAAATAACAGTTTGTCGTTTGCTAATGATAATATCTTTGGCCTATATATTACACCTACATTCATTACTTGTCCATTTGTTTGGGTTAACTCAACCCACAAACTATCAAATGCATCCTGTTTCACTTTCTCTAAAGCACAAGCATGAACATTGCTTTTAACGTACAACGGAAAACCCCCACATTTCTTGTGGTTTCTATCCTAACAAAAGTGTTTAAATCCCGCAATATTAAATTCAGCTTCGAACTCTGTACCATTTAACCATGTCTCGGTTATTCCTATCATATCGAGATTTTCACTTTTGACATACGTCTGTATTTCTTGAAATTTGTTCCTAATACTACGAGCATGAAAGTACATGGTTTTAAGAAACTCGTGATTATTTCTTTTTGACACATTTTGAGTTTCAATATCATGTCTTACATTATCATTTTGTTTTTTATTTATACCTTGCTCTATATCATTATTTGGTCCTTCATTGACATTCAATGCCTCATTAACATTTCTCCCATCAAAATTAACATTTTCCCCCATCACGGACATCTGGTCGATCACGGTCATCTGATCTCTTTTGTACACTTTATCCTCCTACGTCACCGTGATTCACACCGGCCTTCCGTCGTTCATTGACATTCTGTCCGGCATCCCTTCCTAAAATTATATATTGGCCTCCAGTGACATTATATCCTACCGTGATATTTTTTCCTCCACTATAATTATATCTCATCGTGATCTTTTGTCTTCCATTGTCATTACATCCCATCGTGATATTTTGGCCTTCATTGACATTCTGTCTGGCATCCCTTCCTAAAATTATATTTTGTCCTCCACTGACATTATATCCTACCGTGATATTTTCTCCTCCAGTATCATTACATCCTATCGTGATATTTTATCCTTCACTATCATTACATCCCATCGTGATATTTTGTCCTCCACTGCCATTACATCCCATCGTGACATTTTGTCCTTTGACATTACATCCTAATTTAATATTTCGTCCTG
The DNA here is from genome assembly GCF_046742065.1 of Oratosquilla oratoria. Taxonomy (NCBI): domain Eukaryota; kingdom Metazoa; phylum Arthropoda; class Malacostraca; order Stomatopoda; family Squillidae; genus Oratosquilla; species Oratosquilla oratoria. The sequence continues at coordinate 17,998,212 of NC_134802.1, read as the reverse complement.
TACCGACATTATATCCTAAAATTATATTTTGTCCTATACTGGCATATTGTTCTACATTAAGGCTATAATCTACACTGTTTTCCTAAGTACACTCTATTTCCTCTTCCCTTTTTGATAACATTACATGGTGAACGGTACCCGGCCGTAAGAGAAGAAATGAAACAAATACCTTAGAACTGGCCCGCCCGCGATAATATAAAATAAGAATAATCAACATTTCAACATCTGGTAAAATTATACAATGATTTTAAATTTACATGCTTTCTCCTTACAACGGTTATCATATTTTGTGGCAACAATAATTTCACAAATATCAATAATATTTATGGACACATACAATGGTTTGTTTAACAGTAGTAATTTTTGTCATAAAAATACTATGTATGTTAAGGGGACACTACAGTGTTGGCGTCTTACCACACCATACCCTTCCCAACTTTAACCCTTAACCCTAACCAAAATATTTTTTTAATGAAATATAGTTATCCAAGTACCTGAATTGACAGGGTATCAGAATATTTATGGTTATGAGGGTCTATCTCCAAAACCCTAGCAGGACTTCGTGAACAAACAGAGGCTACTACTTTGTTATAGTAGATTATAGGGGTCTACTTGTAAAAACCTAGGAGTTCGTGAATAATATTTAACCTAACCATTGTAGTGGATTGTTAACATTGCATGGTGAACGGCACTCGGCCGT
>NC_134802.1:17990012-17995012 GCF_046742065.1 Oratosquilla oratoria | reverse complement strand
ATTGTTGTCATGCCAATATAGGTTGAAGGTTGGGTTGTACAATCCCCAAGTATACCTATATAGCAATTGAGTCTTTTTATGGTATATAACTGATTGTACTTTAGGGTTTTCTTCTTTAGGTTTAATATTTCTTTTAATAATCTGTTGCATGATCTTTCCATTTTCTTTGTAGGCTGTGAAGAAGTACTTATAATACATTTTCATAATTTTTTTGTCATTAGTGCCTTGGTGGTTTTTGTCTGAGTGGACTATGTTCTGGTGGTTTTTGTCCAAGTGCCACTTGTCCAAAAATATTTTTGTGATTCGTTCTATAACTTTCTTCGTAGTTTACAAGGGTTTGAGTAGCTCTTTCTAACTCGCTATGTACTGCTTGCCAACTATTACAATGATTGTGGGATCTTCTAATATAGCTGCAGATGGTTGAGTCTATCTATCTTCGGAAACATTCACTCGTCTCATTTAGGTAATGTCTTGAGTTAGATGTTTTTTATATATACAGAAGTGTTCTAAGTGCCATCGTCTGTCTGCTTTATTAATGTATCTAAAAAGGGGAGAGACCCATCTATACTATGTTCAATGATACAATCGATGCCCGATGTCTCTGTTTATCGTTGTTTTAGATATTCTATTTGCTGATCATATTCAGCTTCGACGAATATATCGTCTATATTTCTGCAGGAAATATGAGGTTTTTGCATATCTCAGGAAATTTAATTTCCGATGCTTCCCATAAAAAAGTTAGCAAAAAGTACTCCTAGTGGAGATTCCATTGCAACTTACTAAGGCTACTTCGTGATCTCAGCTAGAGATCCTGCCTCGTGACCTCAGCTAGAGAGCTCGTTTTCTGCACAGACACCAGCTAGCGAATGCCTGTGAAATTTATATTTCCGAATAGTGACTAGTGATTGTGTTGTGTTTTTGTGATGGTATATGTACAGCGCTATACAATTACAGATATAAGATAGAGTGAAGTGTTCTATTAATTTAGAATCAAATCAGTATTCTGTTATTGTACTCCAAAGATAGGAGTAATACTATAAGGTAAGTAGAGTAAACTTCGTGTATTTAGTTTATCTAGAGACCACTTTGGCTTCTTTTGTTGATTTATATTTTCTCTTTGCCGTTTGTATTGCCGAAGGAGGAGCGAAATGGTTTGTGTGTGAAGCTGGAGGACCGTCTCAGGATGTGTGAAGAGAAAATTCGTCTTCTCAGGAGTGCGCTCTGTGAGAAGAAGGAATCCTCCCCACAACCCAAAGACCGTTATACTTCTCCTCTTCTGCCACTGCCGTGAGCGAGTGGTGCTCCGTGGGGTCCAACTTGTCGAGCCCGCGTTCGGTAAGCGGGTATACTGCGGAGCAACCGCTGGCTCTAGCCAATCGTTTTGCTATGCTGGAGGATGAAGTGGCTGAAAATCAGGAGTTCTTGATGGTGGGGGATTACAAAGGATTACAAAGGCGGAGCATACCGACAGGAGACCTTTTGGTCCATATCTAGGTCGGATGCGAAAAAAATCATATTAATAATAAAATGATAAATAAAAACTATAATAATGTAAATAAATAAAATACATAAATAAATGCATAGGTATAGTTAAATAATAAATAAACAGGTAAATAGTAAATAATAATAAATCGACATATAACTAATAATAAATGAAAATCAGAAAGACAAAAGATAACAAAACAAAAACAAATAATATAAGATAAATTATAATCATTACAGCATCTTACTTAGGTATTTATCTAAATGATTCTTAAAGCTTCGAACTTAACTACATTGCACTACCTGTGCAGGAAGCTTATTCCATTCATTAACTACACGGTTGGCAAAGTTGTTTCTACCCACTTCCAAATTGAATCTATTTCCGGACAGTTTGAGACCATTGTTTTTTGTCTGATTCTCATTCAATGTGAAAATTTTGTCACTTTTGATGTTGTCAATTCCCTTTAGAATCTTAAAGACCTGTATCAAGTTATCTCTGAGTCTACGCTTTTTTAGGGAAAACAGATTCATATGTTTTAGTCGGTTTTCGTATGATTTATTTTTGATATTTGGAATCAGTTTTGTGGCTCGCCGTTGTACTTTTTCCAGTCTGTCAATGTCTTTAATGAGATTCGGTGACCATACGGACACAGCATATTCCAAATGTGGACGAACTAACGATTTATATAGCTTGTTAATGAGTGATGGACTTTTGAAATGAAAAGATCGCGCAATCAGTCCCAGAATCTTATTTGCTTTCTCAGAGGCTGAAATACACTGCTTGGATGATTTGAGGTCGTTACTGATAATTACGCCAAGATCTTTTTCACTATCCACTTTTGTTAACGAATTTCCAAATAACTTGTAATCGTACCTACTGTTATTTTTACCTATGTGCATTAACTTGCATATACTTGAGTTAAATTTCATTAGCCACTTCAGACCATTGCTGTAATTTATCTAAATGTTCTTGAATATCTAATTGGTTTGAGTGATCATTTGCCACTCTGCACAGTTTTGTATCATCATCAAATTTGGAAACAGTAGATTTTAGTCCATGGTCTATATCATTTATATATACTATGAATAGAAGTGGCCCAAGAACGGAACCCTGAGGAACTCCACTTGTAACATTTTTCCATCCAGAAGTTTTTCCATTTAAAACAGCTCTCTGTTTTCGACCATTCAACCAATTACTAGTCCAACTTAATAGGCTACCACTTATTCCGTGTAAAGCTAATTTAGTAAGTAGTCTTTCGTGTGGGATGGTATCAAAAGCTTTTGCAAAGTCTAGATATATTAAATCTATATTGTTTCTTTTGTCATAATTCGAGATAAGTGTGTTGTAGAATTCGAGTAAGTTAGTCACGCAAGAACGTTTCCGTCTGAAACCATGCTGGCTATCATTTATCACACGGTTGCTTTCTAAATGATGTTCGATAGCATCTCTGATGATAGTTTTCATTATTTTTCCTACGATTGAAGTCAAACATATAGGCCTATAGTTATTTGGTTTCTTTTTGTCACCTTTTTTGAATATGGGAGTAACGTTAGCTAGCTTCCATTCTCTTGGGACATCTCCGGATATGATGGATTTTTTGAAAATAATTTCTAATGGAACAATAATCTCATTTTTCATTTCCTTTAAGATTCTTGGATGCCAACCGTCAGGCCCTGGTGTTTTATTAACTTTGAGTTTGTCTATACACCTTTTAATTTTTTCTTTTGTTATATTTACCGTAGTGAGTAAGTTTACCCTAGACTTTTCACAGGTTTCAGTTTGGAATTTACTTTGAGGTGTTTCGTTTGCGAATACCGAGCTAAAATAATTGTTTAAGATATTACACATTCCTTCATTTGAATATTCAAGTTGACCGTCAGCAGATAATAGTGGACCAATGTGATTCCTAATAACCTTTTTATCTCTAATGTAACTATAGAATTCTTTGGGATTCTCTTTGGATTTATCAGCGATTCCATGGTGCGAGGCTATGACGACATCTTGCAGAGTAAGATTAAACGACGTTACAAGCTTGTATGTCAACCGGGCCGTGGGATCGCCGATTGTACATCAGGGAGCAAAAACGGACAAACACGGTTACAATTGTTCATACGGGAAGTAACGATGTGGATAGGGTGAGATCAGAGGAACTTGTTCAGAATTGCAAGGTCCTCCTTCAGGAGATGAAGGAACGTGGGAGCCGTCACGTATTCTGTGGGATCCTCCAGAGGATCTACGCAGGCTCGTGTTGGAACAGTAGAGCCATAGGGATCAATGAGAGGATATCACGATTATGTACGCAACTGGGATACCACTTTCTTGATCCTTGGTATCTCTTTTCCAGGCATCATGACTTTTATGCTTCTGATGGGATCCACCTTACCCGCAGAGGCAAAGATGTTCTTACAAACCTCATTGTGGGAGTTTGTAATGAACTAGTTCCTTTTTTGGGGTAGAAATCCAAAAGGAAAGAAAAATAGAGTGTACTGGGGAAAACAGAGTAAAGTATGGTATTAATGTAGAACAATATGCCTCTATAGGACAAAATATAATTTTAGGATATAATGTCGGTAGAGGACGAAATGTTACATTAGGATGTAATGTCAAAGGACAAAATGTCACGATGGGATGTAATGACAGTGGAGGACAAAATATTACGATGGGATGTAATGATAATGGAGGACAAAATATCATCATAGAAGGATTAGTTTCATCGTCTGAACTCTGAAGTTGGTGCATAAACCTGAACTATTTTTAGAGTGTACCTTTTACACAGCTTAGTCACAATCCAAGCTACCCTGTCTGATAAACTACTGAACTTGACTACGTTACCAGTAGTGTCTCGGTTGATCAAGAATCCTACTCCACTAGATCTTTTTTTGTCCTTACCTCTATAGTAGAACAGGTGGTGACAATCTTGTAACTACCAGCTTTTCTTCCGCTCTTCGGACTTCGCCCAGTCTTATGATGTCTCACTTGATACTGTCTAGTTCTTCCATTAAACTCTCCAGCCTGTGGTCTTCTGAGAGAGTTCTTCCGTTGTAAGTATAGATCTTTGCTTTCTTCATACTGTTTAATGTCCAAGACTTGGATCTGCTTGAACAGTGCTTACTCATTCGGGTGGCACACTGCTCGTAAGCACACGAGGCAATACGGTAGGACCTTTAGGATCCAACAGGAACGCCCAGTTTTCTTTTGGTTGTACTATCACCTCCCTGCTAACTAGTTTCTGGTGAGATATTTCTCTGGTGTCATCTTATTCATTATGTTCGGTAAAACCCTATATATCTATAGGGTGCGCAATGGTCTACGCCGTCATTATGATGGTACCCCATATATCTATGAGGAATTTCCCTTTGTTAGCACTGGGTCCTGGGACTGTGTGTTTGAGCTGCTCTTTGTCTGATTTTTCTTACAAAACCTGTTCGATATAGGTGACCCTGCAGAGATTTCCTCTCTATCGACATAGGTTTTGCAATCATTAAGATAGATTCTCAAACCTATCCACCACGTCAAG
>NC_134802.1:17965012-17985012 GCF_046742065.1 Oratosquilla oratoria | reverse complement strand
TAAATGTCGAGGTAATATAAAACAAAGGCATGATGTTCTAAGGAATTAGTGACAAGTATGAGGGCCTATGTTTGGAACAGGTAAAGACGTGCTGCTTTGTAAAAGAAAACGTTTAAGAAACCGGAGGTAAATCTAATAATAGAATGGTTTAATTGACAGGGGTTGGGATATAGGGAGGACGGGTGTTAGTTATAGGAAGGGCGTAAAGGAACCAACATGAAAATTGCTCAGAGGAAGGGAAAGTAGAATTAAGCGAAAGAAAAAGAAAGAAACATATATAAAGAGAGATGCAGAAAAAATATTAAAGAAAAAGGGGGAAAGTAGCAGGTATGATAAGATATGATAAATATATATGGAGTTGGGAGTTGGGGTTGAAAGGAGAGGGTTGAAAATTGGGAATTGAGAGTTGTGGGTTTGGGAAATTGGGGTATTGGGGGATGGATGGTTGGGGAATGGTGAGTTAGGAGTTGCGGTAGAGGAGTTGAGGTAGAGGATTTGGGGTGGGAAGATATGGTTGGAGTTATAAGTTTAGGGTTTAGGGAATTGGGTTATATTGAGGGTTTAGGCCTTTAGGGTTTAGCGATTAGGGAGTGGAAAATTAAGGAGTTATGGGTTGAGGGATTGAGTTATGGGTTGAAGGATTGAGTTATGGGTTAGAGAGATATGATTGGGTTTGTGACTTGGAGGACTAAGCTTGAGACCGTAGACGTGAGAATTAAGGAGTTGAGTTTAAAGAGTTGAGAGTAAGAGGTTAAGAGTTGAGGGGTTAGAGCGGTGGTTGTTCAGGTTGAAAAAGGTAAGGAGACAAGAAAATAAAAATAGATTATAGATTTGTTCGATTTTTTCTTTCTTTATAAATCCGAGCAATAAAAGGTGTATTCAAAGTTGAGGAACCAACAGGATCCTGGAAAGCTTCCTATAACTGGTCATACATACATACATACATATACCAAGGCTTTTTCCCCCTTCCAAGGGAGGTAGCCAAAAAGGGAAAGGCATAAAAACACTCCCACCCATTTCATCCCTAAATACACTCCACACCCCTCCCACCCTTCCTCTCATCTGAGCACCTCCTGGATGACGGGTCATCCCTGCACCCTGCCCACCGCCCTGGGTCAGAAGCAGTGTCGCAAGACACAGTACATCCACAGCGAGGCCGCTTCATTTAATCGGCGACCCCCCCTCTCCGTCCCCCTTTGCATATAAGGCGAGGACGGGGAGAAATCCCTTCGGGCTGCGTCAAAATTTACTGCATTCCTCCTCATGCAGTCACAACATCATCCATATACAACCATTCTCCACTCACCTCTGTCTTCCGTCCTCTCCCTTCCTTCCTCAACAGACATTCCCCTCTTCCCCAAAGCCCCCTTCACCCCATCCATCCACCTCATCCTAGGACGTCCCCTCATGTTCACTCCCTCCACATCTGCCTTCCATACCTCTTTTACTAGTCTTTCTTCACTCATTCTTTCCATGTGTCCAAACCATCCTAATATTCTTTCATCAACCCTATCTCCCAAATCCTTTTTCACCCCTGTTCTCCTCCTCACCTCCTCATTTCTCACTCTATCTAGCCTAGTAACCCCCACCATACTTCTCAGACACCTCATCTCAAACACATTCAAACTCCTTCTCTCTTCTTCTCTTATGTTCCACGTTTCTGCCCCATACAGTGCTGTTGGCACAATCACTCCTTCATACAGTCTCCTCTTCGCATCCATTCCCAACTGTCTATTCCTCATTACACTCTTTAAACCACCAAGGCATTTACTCGCTTCTCTCAATCTACATCCTACCTCCACCTTCACTCCACCTTTTCCTGCTACACTTGCACCCAAGTATCTAAAACTATCCACTTCCTCCAGTCGCTCTCCCTTAATGTTCACTTCCAGTCTACTGCCACTTTCACCCCTTGTACATCTCATCACCTTACTTTTACCCACATTTATCTTTAGCTTTCTTCTATCACATACTCTCCCAAACTCTGCCACCAGCTTCCTCAATCCCTCCTCTGACCCTGCCACAAGCGCAGTGTCGTCCGCAAACAACAGCTGGCTCACCTCCCACTTTTCTCCATTTTCTTTAACCATCTCCAATCCCTGACTCACTACCCTAGCATTCACCTCTCGCACCACCCCATCCATGTATAAGTTGAACAGCCAGGGCGACATAACGCATCCTTGACGAAGTCCCACCTTTACTTCAAACCACTCACTCTCTCCATTTCTAATCCTAACACATGCTCTACTACTCTCATAAAAACTCTTGACAGCTCCCAAAAGCTTTCCTCCTATCCCATAAATCTGCATAACCTCCCACAGTGCCTTTCTGTCTACCCTATCATAAGCCTTTTCCAGATCCATGAAAGCCCAAAAAACATCCTTCCCCTTTCCTATAGCTTTCTCACATATCTGTCTTACCACAAAGATCTGATCTACACAACCTCTACCCGTCCTAAATCCACACTGTTCCTCACCAATTACTCCCTCTGTTCCTCTCCTAATCCTCTCAATTAAGATCCTCCCATAAGCCTTCCCTACTACACTCAACAGGCTAATCCCTCTGAAATTACTACATTCACACTTGTCCCCTTTTCCCTTGTAAAGAGGAACTATACAGGCACTACTCCAGTCCTCCGGTACTCTACCCTCTCTCCAGCAAACATTAAATAACCTCACCAACCAGTCCACCATCACTGCACCTCCCTTTTTTCAGACATTCTGCATGACATCCATCCAGACCAGGTGCCTTACCTGCTTTCATCATCCTTACAGCTGCCTTCACCTCATCCTTCCTTATTTCTCCTCCATTCTACTCACTCATCACTCTCATTTTCTTCGCATTTCCCACTGCAGCTATCTTTCCTTCCCTATCCTCCTTCACATTCAGCAACTCCCTAAAATATTCTGCCCATCTTCCCCTCACTGCCATCTCTTCCATTATCAACTCTCCATCTGTACCTTTTACCTTTTCTTCCCTACTTGATTCGCCTCCTCTTCCTCTCTTAATTTCTTTCCAAAACATATTTTTATTACTGGTCATGCTTATCTTAATGTAATTAGAAAAAGACTATTTCATTCAGGTTGATAAAGTTCGTCTGCAGCCAAGTGTAGAGAAATAAGTGTGGAAATCTGGTAGTTATCAAAAGTGGTAAACTTATATCGGGGTTATGTAGGCTTAAATGAAGAAAAACGAAGTGAAAAGGGGCATTTAATTATATTTGTACTTTGAAGATGAGTGATTTTTTTTTTTTTTTTTTTTTTTTACTAAGGAGAATGTTGGCATAGAGTAGAAGAAAGACGAAGAGGTGAGTTGGGAGTTTGGAAGAAGAGCAGGCAGAAGAGGAGGAAAAAGAATAAATAGGAGGAAAAGGAAAAGGAAAAGGAGACAAAGATATAAAAGAAGAGACTGAGGAGGAAAAGTGAACAAGACAAGATAAAATAGGTATATATTTTAAACGAGTATTTAAAAGGTGTTAAAATATATTCTAAAGTACTCAAAAAAGCTTGGGTAATAGTGAAATACGTGGAATACGTATATGTGGATACAGAAAGACAAAACAAATTGAGGAGGGGAAGATGTGGAGTAAAAAAAACAAAACAAGTGTAGAGTAAAAATATTAAGCAAATAAATTAAAGAATAATGCTATTAATAAAGAGTAAACAAAAAAGTCAATAAGTACCATAGAAAAAGAGAAATACTGCAGCCGGAGAGAAAAAAAAGAATAACAAGTGAAAGTTCTGACAGTTTGGATACGCAGAAACTGAGGAAAAATAAACGAGAAGCAGAAGGCAGGGAAGAGAAAAAACAGGAAATAAAAGAATGAGGATAAGCGAAATGGAAAGAATTTTTTGGGGGGCAGTTATGTAAGATTATATATATTGTTTGTGATCACTCACGAGAAATATATCACAAATTTCATCTAGACATTTCTTTCATTATTTCGTTTCATGATAATTGATATTCCTCCTTTAAGAGGACTACTCTTTCTCAAAAAAAAAAAAAAAAAAAAAAAAAAAAATTATATATATATATATATATGAATATAAACCTGCAAGAACACGAAATACGGAAAGGTGGAAAAGAAAAATTACAGTCAGTTGATACTAAAACACCAGAATTAAGGCGAAAAATAAGTTACAAGAAATAACAGTCAAGATGACAGCAGGAGGAAACAAGGGGAAACTCTTGCCCTGGGTGACAGGAATATCCTTTCAGGAATTTACAGAGGCAAGGGCCTGGTCTTTATCGAGGTCCTCCCGAAGACAAAGGCTCCTCCTGTCTGCTTTGTGAAGACTCTCCTTCCCCACTAACCCCTTGCTCTATGGGAGACCCTGCCACCGAGAGATCCTGTCCTTATGTTTTTAAAGACGTTCTTCGTGTTCTCAATGAGAGTTATTGCCTCTTCAATATGTGTTCAACCCCCACTTTTTCTCCTTTCCCCCCCATCCCCCTTTCCCTCTCCCATCCCAGTTCTCTTTCTTGTAGCTGAGGAACCTTTTACAGTTGTGTGTGTATTCAGGTCTTTTGGGTAATCAGGAGCACCTCGCTTGTCTTGAGTTTCTTGCAGAGCTGCGTCGATCTTACACGTCAATCTGGGCCAAGGTGTCCTCTCAGGAATGCATTTTTATATCTGATATATATATATATATATTTTATCAATCAGTATCTAATCCCTCCTACGATGCACATCTATCATCAAATCTTTTCTAGATCTGATTCATTCATTTAAGGTAGTTCCCGTATGATTAGAAAATATGCCGTACGTAATGATGCAAACCGAAATGTAAAGTATAGATGTCTTGGAAAACCTACGTTAACATTGCACATTGAAGGTTATAGTGTAGGACTCTGTTGTTATAAGGTCTGAAACCCGTCGATATTCCTTGGATTCAAAGTCTCACTACAATAACAGAAGGTCGATATTTACACACCTATGCACAGAACAAAGGCTATATAAACTCAGAATATATTTAATATCGCATGTACACGTATGTATATGTTTATATATAATCGTATACATATACATATATATATATGTATATATATACATATATATGTAAATATATATGTATATATATATATATATATATATATATATGCATATATGTGTGTGTATCTGAGTGCCTATATATATATGTATTTCTAGGGCACAGATTTTCACTTATAATTTTTTTATTGAAGTCAACTGCGCTAATAGCTTTGGCTATCTTAAGATTCAAATTCTTTATTTTCAAGAATAAAATTTTGTCGTCATAGTTCAAAGTATGAATATAATCATTCATGATTTCAAAATCATGGAGAAGAGGTTGCACTAAAGGCACTAACACCAAAAACTTAAATCTTTTCGACTCTCACAGATGCTTCTTCAGGGTGAGAAGAACTATGAATACGAAGGTTATCTAGGTGTGCTTTCGACGAAGATGAAGCAAAGATAATGGTCACTGGCCGACTGTCAGTCCTTAAAAAGCAGGGTGGTAAGGGGTTTGGGAGAGGTCATAGTAATTCCTTTGGGAGAGGTCACTGGAGGAAGCAGGGGTGGTTAAAAGAAGTTTCTGGGTGAGGTCACTAGAAGAAAAAGGAGATATCAACTGAAATCTCTGGGTGAGGTCACTAGTGGAAGTCGAGGGCGAGGGGAGTCTCTGGGGAAGGTCACTTGGAGAAGTGGGCTAATTCGAAATGGGGCCCTGGGTGAGGTCACTAGGAGGGGTAGGGAAGGTAATCAGTCTTATTCCGGGGCTTGTGGACGAAAGTCTCGCTCAATTCTGGTTTTGGGTCCTGTGGGCTGGGAATTTTGATGTTGCTGAGGGTTTTGGTAAACGTATCGTTCTAGTACGGGTTCGGATGCACCTTGATCTTGTCATTTTTGTCTGGCATGATGTTCCTGGGGGCGGGCTAAAGGAAGGATGAAGTCTGCAGCTTGCTGCACATTGATGGAGGGCCGCTGAGTAGTAATAGCAATAGATTCAGCAATCTGCTGTCTTTTGAAATTTGTTTCTTTGTGGAGTATAATTGTATTGTGTACTAATGTGTTAAGTGGTGGCTTCATGTCGTGGTGGTCTATAAAGTGTTGGAAGATAGAGCCTTGGTTTCGGTGGTATTGGAGACGTCTTAGTGTGGTGGAGGTTCTACCAATGTAGGAAAAGGAGCCCTCACAGCGACACTCCTGGCAAGAAAACTTATAAACTACATTGGTCGAGGCTTCCTTCGGGATTTTTGGTGTTACGCTGTTTCTCATAACTAGGGACCTAGTCAGGTTTGGTTTACAGAAAATTCTTATGTTGATTGCTTTGTCTGTGTCTGTGGGGAATACCAGGGGTGATCAGAAAGTAATGACAGTCGGACTCGTAGCTGAGAGACTATAAGTGTTGGGGGGGGCGGGGAGCAAGGGGCAGCAAGCGTTGCCTGTTGTTACATGTTTGAGCTTGTCGCTGCTTGTCTAGCTTACATTTTATTGTTGCGCTGTGCGATTGCGTCATTGTTGGTTTGCCTCTCTAACCGGAAACATGGATTTTTCGAAAGAAGGCTGCAGATTCTACACCTTCACAAGGTGGAAACTCAGGAAAAAAGCAACGGAGATCAGAGAGGAATTGTTGCAAGTTTTTCCCGAGTCTACTCCATCACTGGAAACTGTTTCCCGCTGGATTCGAGCTTTCGCAGCCGGAAATTGCAGCTAGAAGATGATCATCGTCCTGGCCGCCCTTGGACATCCGTGACCGAAGCAACGACGGTCCGTGCGCGGGCCATCATTGACGAAGATCCAACTGTTACTCTTCGATTCTTATCCTTGGAGCTCGGTGTCAGTTATGGGAGCGCACATGACATCGTGCATGAACACTTAGGGCTGAGGAAGAAGTGTGCTCGATGGATACCTTATTTGCTTACGGAAGAGCAGAAGAGCGAACGGGTGCGGATTTGTCGTCTATGGCTGGCTGAATTCGAGCCAAATGGTCCGAAACGGTTCTCAGATGTAGCTACCGGAGATGAGTGTTGGATTTCTTTCTTCACCACCAGAGACAAGCAGTCTAACATGGTGTGGTTGAGTGATGAAGAACCTCGACCTCAGATTCTGAAGGAAGGATTTCGCAGCAGGAAGCGCCTTTTCACCATCTTCTTCAATTCACAAGGACCAATGTGTGTGGATGTAATGCCTCAACAGTGTACTATCACAGCCCAGTACTACACTGATCACGTCCTTCCTCGAGTCCTGGAATATCAGGCCAAGACTGCACCAACCCGTCGCCGATCGCGCCTTTTGCTGCACCATGACAATGCTGCCCCCCACAAAGCTCGCCTCACTGTGCAGTTCCTGGAGCAGCAGGGGATCACACTTCTCCCCCCACCCACCCTAATCGCCTGACCTTGCTCCCTGTGATTTTTTGTTGTTTCCAAAGATCAAGGGTGCGATCGCAGGGAAGCTGTTTCATCGCATCCAAGATCTGGCGCGAGCAGTCAATTCAGAGCTACGAGGTATATCGGCTTCTGAGTACCGTGAGTGCTTCATGAAGTGGCGAAAGAGGATGGAACGTTGCATAGAGGCAGGAGGGGAGTACTTTGAAGGAATGTAGGCCACTATTTGGATTTACCTCTGTACCGTGAAAATATATGGTATCACTGTCATTACTTTTTTTATTACCCCTCGTATATGTATATATATATATATCTATATATATATATATATATATATATATATATATATATACGTACATATATACATATATACATATGTATATATATATATATATACATATACATATATATACATATATATATATATATATATGTATGTATGTATTTTCCATTCTTCTTATGTGTTTCTTATAGTCCAGAGGTAGATTAAACACAAGTCTACCGAGATCCATGGTATATTGACACTAATTATATAAATACAATCGTAAACTTTCGGTTATTTCATACAACCATCTTCAGGCAGATAAAATAACAGAAAAAGGTCCATGTCAGCTATGCTAAAGGGTTACAAGATGACAAGGCTTTTATGGTTCCAGTGAGGGGGAATTAGGAGAGGTTCGAGTCAATCATAATGACGGGGGGGGGGGAGCTCTAAAAGGTTGGCATATTTTGATGTTATGTGTCATATTGTAGGGGGAATTTTGTCCCGGTGTGAAGGATTCTTTGTTTAGGAGTAAGGTGCTTAATGTGTTTGTTTGTATGTTGATGATTAGTTTGTGTTGTGAAATGTAGACTTTCTCCAGGATGTGTAGTTTTTTGTAATTGTTACAGTGTTTGAGTATTTTGGTATTGTTAAATACTCAAACACTGTAACAATCACAAAAAACTATACATACACATACATATACGTATAGGTATAGGTATAGGAATAGGTACAGGTATAGGTATAGGTTTACGTATACGTATACATATACATATACATATACATACACATATACATATACATATACATACATATACATATACATATATATATATACATATACATGTACGTATACATATACATATACATATACATATACATATACATATACATATACATATACATATACATATACATATACATATACATATACATACACATATACATATAAATATACATATATACATATACATATACACATATATATATACATATATATAATTCACAAGGCACACGTGAAAATAATATGCAGAAAAAAACACTGGGAAATAAGAAGCTTAGTCCGAACGTTTTCGTCTATTTAAGACATTATCAAGGAATACACAGATACAGAGAAATAGGTGGATATAAATATACATAAAGTAGAAGACAAGCTAGGAACATGGGAAGGACACACAAGATGCTTCATAATCAGGTAGGATGGTCACATGACGTAACGTCACATGACGTTACGTCACCCCGGCCTAGTAATACTTGGAATTTTTTTTTTTTACAATTTTCTCAATGATAAAATCATCAAGTTTAAATAATCCTATACTTAAATTGATATTATGGTCAAAGGTTTGCTTAATGTGACTGGATTCTATGATGTTTCTTTCTAATAAAGATCTACAAGAAATTATTACATGTTGTATCTTACATGGATAAATTAGATGTCTCTTACATATATATATTTTTATATTTTTAAAGTCTTTACCAGTTTGGCCGATATAAAAAAAAAATACATTTAAGGCATGGAATAGAGTAAACACAACCCTTAATTACTTCAGGTGAATTTTTAATGAGCTTACTTTTTATAGTATTGTTATTTTTTAAAACCAAGTTGATGTTGAATTGTTTGAGAATATTAGGCAGACCAACTAATTTCTCACTGTAAGGAAGAACCAAAAGGTTCTTTTTGTCAAATACTTTTCTTTCGTGTGAGGTGCTATGGAAAGTTTTGTAAGCCACTTTATAAGAAGTGTCTACTAAGTGTTTTGGATATTTTAATTCAGAAGCTTCTGAATTAAAATATCCAAAACACTTAGTAGACACTCCTTCACGTCATCAATACAAACATGTGTTAAAAGAGAAATCACATCCAGGCTAAGCATTTTTGTATTAGAAAAATTCACTTGTTTTAATTTTGTGATGAAATCCTCTGAGTGTTTTAAATGGGAATCGGAAAAAGTACCAACAAACGGGGATAAAAGGTTTGCTAACCATTTGGAAAGCTTGCTGGTACACGATCCCCGGTTGGAGATAATCGGTCTGAGAGGGATATCAGTTTTATGCAATTTTGGAAGGCCATAGAATTCTATAAGGCAACTTGGGATTAACCACTTTGAGTTTCAAATCCTCTTCGTCTTTGGTGATATTACGAACTTCCTTGTTGAAAGTGGCAGACATGTTTTTAAGTGGATTTTTACTAAGTTACTCATATGTATCCGGGTTATTTAGAAGGGCCATAGCTTTATCTATGTAAGTGTCATGGTCAAGAATAACTATTTTGCTACCCTTGTCTGCCTTCGTAATAGAAATGTTATCCATGCTCCTGATTACTTCCAAACTATTTTGATACCTTTTAGGAAGCCCATTTCTCTCATCAAAACAATCCGCAATGCCTTGCAGAAGAGCCCCTTTTAAACATAATAAATTTTTGTCATTGTTATTATTAGCTAGGAACTTATCAAAACCTACGAGAAAGTCCATAGCATGACGCTTCTCTGGTTTCAGGGCAAAATTCAATCCAAGACCTAAGACTTCTAATTGTAATTTTGTGAAAAAAACACTCGAAAGATTAACAACATTATCTAGAATGGCATACTTTGCCCATACACTGTTATTACAAAGCCTAATAAGTTTTTTTGTCCAAGATACCTTTATGCTGTTCACCGATGTCATTGGCTTGTTGTTGGGCACATTTTTGAAGGAACCGGAACACTCCCTCATAAGGACACAGTTTTCCGTCCTACATTAGTGATTTCCTGCTGGAACGTATTCAACTGACGTCCATAGACATAGAGGATGCACATCAACGTTCACGCACGGCTTCTAGGAATCTTTTGCTCCTTTGCCCTTATGACCTCTCCCAATGTTCCCCTTTCTCATGTCAAGGGTGCTACTTATGTAGCACTCACTATTCTTATTTGTATCTAATGAAGAGGATTGTAGTTTGCAGTCGAAATATATAGATTCCCTGTATCCAGCCTTTTCTACTCCAACAGTGGTTTTAACGTGATTGACAAATGTGTGATTACATTTCTCACCTGTAATATATATATATATATATATATATATATATATATATATATATATACATATATATATATATATGTATATATTATAAATATATTTATATATGTATATATATTTATATATATATTATATATATATATATATCATGTACATATATACATATATATATATATATATATATATATATATATTATATATATATATATATAAAACAGTAATGTCGTAGCACATTAGTAAATTAAACTTTTTATCCCACCGTCGGAAAAGAAGACACTAATCTCGAAGGTTCTGTATATTTCGATCACTATCTCTGAATGAGTACATAGTGGAAGACATATCTCAGAATGAACACATAGTGGAAGACATATATAACATAAAATTTAAAGTAGAATGGGAAATAGATAACAAACAACCTTTTCTAAACATTTTGATAATCAGAAATCAGAATTGTTTATCATCTACAGTTTACAGAAAACCTAACCATAGAGGGAGTTACTTACATTTTTTTTAGCCACCATTTGGACAAAATAAAACATAGTGTTGTTTCGAACTTATTTTTACGGGCACTCAGAATTTGCAGCCCATAATATTTAGATTCAGAAATAACAACAGTAAGGAAACAACTTACAAGATTAGGATACCCAGATCGGTTCTTGCAAAAAGCCCTTAGCAAGGCTAAAATAAGTTTTCATAAATCTACTCCCTACTCTACTAACAAACACAAATGGGATAACAACTGTATTAAATTGCCTTTTAATAACTCTATAAATGAAATGTCCCAATTATTACCAAAAGAAAATATCAACGTCATCTTCAATTATCCTAATACCTTGTTCAGAAAAGTAGTTAATGTACACCGTAGACCATCAAGTAACATCAACCCAGGTGTTTATAAGTTGCCATGTTTAGACTGTGATAATGTTTATTGGGGACAAACAGGAAGAGACTTGGCAACCAGGATAAAAAAACATAAGAATTCTGTAAAATATGGTCAAGAAAGCACACTGCAAATAAAGATCACCGCATACATTGGGATGCTGCTGAAATAATTTATAAATAAAAATGTAGTTTTAGAAAAAAAAAATCGAGTCTTCCCTGAGTGAATATTTCCCTAATTCTAATATTTCAAACGGTCAATGGTCACCAGACTGCATTACCACCTCAGCTGTCAATCAACTACTACCTTATTTATTCTAAGGGGACAAAATCCCACAAGACCCGTTGAGCGTTGGTCACGTAACCTGAGCTCTTCCCTTGTTTCTTTCTCTCACTTCACACACACACACACACACACACACACACACACACACACACACACACACACACACACACACACACACACACACACACACACACACACACACACACACACACACACACACACACACACACACACACACACACACACACACACACACACACACACACACACACACACACACACACACACACACACACACACACACACATATATATATATATATATATATATATATACATATGTCTTCCACCATGTACTTATTCTGCTGAAGAGGATCACAGTTAGTGCTCGAAATATCCAGAACCTTCTACATTAGTGTCTTCTTTTCCGAAGGTGGGATAAAAAGTTTATTATTATTATTATTATTATTATTATTATTATTATTATTATTATTATTATTATTATTTATTATTATTATTATTATTATTATTATTATTATTATTATTATTATTATTAATTATTATTATTATTATTATTATTATTATTATTATTATTATTATTATTATTATTATTATTATTATTATTATTATTATTATTATTATTATTTATATTATTATTATTATTATTATTATTATTATATATTATATATATATAATATTTATTATATATATATTATATTATTATTATTATATTATATTATTATATATTATATATTATATATATATATATATATCAAGGACTACTATTACACAGGGCGTGCGCACCCAGATACCTGGGTCCGCTAGCGGATGCCATTGCTTTCTTTCTAACCTAACATTTTATATTGAACAAATATATCAAAACTAGAAACCTAACATTGCATATAGGACAAATATATCAACTATTGACTTATTCAATACATTATAAGCTAATATAAACTTTTATAGTGAAGTAAGAAACTATTTTTAAAGCACTGTTATGCTTTGAAATGCCAATTTTAGCAGGACTTAACAGGTATTATTATATGAGGTTAGTGGACACCAAAGTTGGCGATTTTTTTATTTTTTTTTTTTTATCTTTTTAGAAAACATAAAAATATATATTTTTATCTAAATCAGATTTATTTGATTTAAATAGATTTTTTATAGATTTTAAATATTGTGGGATTGCTATCTGATATACGATCTGATTGCTAAAGGACATTTTTAGCATATCAATATAAGGAGCAGTATTATATAGACTTGCCACAAGTATATAAGGAACGGTATAAGCCTACATGTAGTATATATCACTGTGCAGCCCACAACAAGTTTCAACAGGCAGAAAAAATTATCCTGTCTGGAATTATTTTGAAAAACTACCAACAACTTCTGTCAAAGAGTACCGAGCTAAATGCAAATACTGCAGCCTGGAACTACAGGGCATTGTGTCAAGATCAAAATCTCACAGAGATAAATGCTAAGGTCAGCCACAGCATACAGAAGAAGAAATTGATGACCCGAGTAAATAATATTACTTATATTGTGTGCATTTCTCCCTTTTCATACGCAACTATATAACTTTGGTGAACAATGGAGAGCATGTGCAATAAAAATGTGAAGGTCTAAAGAGATGATATTTCAACTTCATTACTTCTAAATTTGGGTAATGACTATATCACTATAATATACTGTATTAACTCAACTTTGTGGTCTAGATGATTGTTATTCATTTCATTCAACATTGTGTAATATATTTCATAGGTTCCATTGAAATTCAGTCCACATGGGATTCAGCCCAAAGGGATTTAGCCTAACCTAATCCAACTAACCCATTACTTTTAGTGAATTTAAAAGTGGACTGAATCCTGTGTGGGCTGAATTCCAAGCCCACCTATTTCATATCCTGTTAATTATTTCCAAATAATTTAGTGACTTGTGTGAATATGATCATTATCTAAAAAAATAACTACTGTACTCAAAAGTAGCCTAAATCACACTGTATTCATTCATTTATTTATTCATTTATAAATTATGCAATATGCTAAAATTTTCTGTTTCCATTTCAGGATCTGTATCAACAGCTTCAATCCATTCATCATCGGCTCCACTTGAATTATCTGCAAACCTGACTCCACCATTAAAAAGGTCACTATCAGACTCCTCCACATGCGCCACTTCTGCTAAATTATTTTCATCTAAAAGAAAGTCATCAACATCTCTGGACAGATTTATCATAAAAACTTCAGCCTCTCAAAAGGAAAATCTCGACAAAGAAGTTGCAAGAATTATATTTGCTACAAATTCACCATTTCGTCTTGTTCAGCATCCTCAGTTTCTCAAGATGGTTTAGAACCTGAGGCCAGGTTATATTCCTCCACCCAGAAAAGATATTGCTGATAAGTACTTGGATATTGTGTATAAAAAGGAATATAAAAAGTTTGTAGATGACCTGAATAATGAAACTGTATGTCTTTCGATTGATGGGTGGTCTAACATCCATAATGAGTTCATAATATGTGTAACTCTAACAACATCCACCGGTCAGATTTATTTAGTTGACACAAGAAACACATCAGGGAAACCTCACACTGCTGAATATCTTCTACAACTTGTATAAAATTCGATCAGGAAGGCTGAACAAGATTTTGGTTGTCACATTGGAAGTGTTGTAACAGACAATGCAGCAAATGTCACCAAGATGAGAAAACTCTTGGAGGAATTGAGTGAACCTGAGCATACCGTCCTCACATACAGCTTATACCGTTCCTTGTATACATGTGGCAGGTCTGTTTAACATTGCTCCTTATATTGATATGTTAAAAATGTCCTTTGGCAATCAGATCGCATATCAGATAGTAATCCCATAATATTTAAAATCTATAAAAAATCTATTTAAATCAAATAAATCTGATTTAAATAAAAAAAATATATATATATTTTTCAAAAAGATTAAAAAAAAAAAAAATCGACAACCCTGGTGTCCACTAACCTCATACAATAATACCTGTTAAGTCCGGCTAAAATTGGCATTTGAAAGCATAACAGTGCCTCAAAAATAGTTTCTTATTTCACTATAAATGTTTATATTAACTTATACTGCATTGAATAAGTCAATAGTTGATATATTTGTCCTATATACAATGTTAGGTTTCTAGTTTTGATATATTTGTCTAATATAAAATGTTAGGTTACAAAGAAAGCAATGGCGGACCCAGGGATCTGGGTGCGCACGTACTGTGTAATAGTAGTCCTTGATATATATATATATATATTTTTATATATATATATATATATATATATATATATATATTGGTAGGAGGCCATGTTGTATACATGATTTCAAGAAGTCTACAGCGACTTCGATTGTCCTGTCGGTGATTGTCAGCACCGCACCTCCTCATACATTGGCATGACTTCCATGACCCTTTCCAAAAGACTCACATACCACCTCCAGAATGGCGCCATCAAAACACACATGACAAAAGAACACAAAACCACCATCACCAGACAAACACTAAACGAAAACACTAAAATAATTTACAAAGCTCACGACCCCCTTCGCCTTAAGATGGCCGAAGCAGTGAACATTTACATCGAAAAACCTTCCATTAACATACAACTCATGCCCACAACCACACTCCCAAGCAATAGACGCACATAACACAAACAATTACACCCATTTCCACAATCCACAAGAAAGTTGCTACTTCCACGTACGCAACGCTACGGATCACGGCTATAGACAATGACCTCTCCCAGTGTTCGGCCAATGTACGGCCTGTATATTATCCCTTGTAATCACCAAAACATTGTAACTCCCTCCCTGAGGATGACCGAGTATTGGAGAAAATAAACAAAGAGAAAACCGCACCAAATGTCTTTTGGACACCTTCTCAGCTATTTGGAACCAGCACAGAAACTTGTTGCACGAGACAAATTAAAGCTTCAATATAAGCTCAACAACGCCATTGTCGCTGTAGACTTCTTGAAATCATATATATATATATATATATATATATATATATATATACTTATATATATATATATGTATGTGTATATATATATATATACATATATATAAGTATATATATACTTATATATATATATATGTATGTGTATATATATATACATATTTTGTATATATATGTGTGTATATATATATATATATATATATATATATATATATATATCCCGAAAATCTGACGGGTTCAAAAGAAAATGGGATGACTCGTAGCACCGTAATCGTGTTGGAGTAGTACAGCTTCAGTTGGTCGGAAAACTTGTATTGAACAAGATTCGCGAGAAGCGAGGGAATTACTGTACAATGAGTCATTCAACGGAAAATGTACTAAAATGTGCTAAATTATTTGGTAAGTAAATAAATAGGCGGAGGTTTGAAAATATTCCTATCCTCTCGCATATCGTATTGTAGTTTCCTTCAAAATGGATGCAATTGTCTGTCGATATCCACATACAAATCTGTAGAGAATAGGACAACAACGCAGCTGCGGGATAAAAGATTAATGTATTGTATGTATGGATATATATATATATATATATATATATATATGTGTGTGTGTGTGTGTGTGTGTGTGTGTGTGTGTGTGTGTGTGTGTGTGTGTGTGTGTGTGTGTGTGTGTGTGTGTGTGTGTGTGTATGTATATATATATATATATATATATATATATATATATATATATATATATGTATGTATAATTTGATTTTAACTGTAGATACATTTTTATTCATCTATAGCAGACTATGATAATGTGGAAGTATTTTAACATAATTGCACACCGGTATCTTGTGGGTTTATGAAAATTATTTACATAAGTAGCAGTTGAGCAGCAAGGCTTTTTTCATTGAATAATATCTCATTCCCCAAGAGGTCTGAATTATGAGCACCAAGGACGCTCAGAAACATGAATGTGAAGCTGAATCATTTAGTGGAAACAGGAAGGTCTAAATGAGACTGAATATATGCATTCTCTTCCCTGTTGAAGTCTTTGCTTTAATTCATTATAGCTTTGAAGATATGAGGGTGAAGAGAAAATATGCGTTTGTGCATGTGTAAATACATATATATTTTGTTAAGAAAATATGAAAGTATTAGAGGATCTAGATTATTATTGAAATCTGGTCGTTATTAAAGCCATCGCCATATACTTTGTGTTAATAGATATTCAAAATGGGCCCATCATATGTCACAACAGTAATTGTACCATATAATATATATATATATATATATATATATATATATATATATTATACACATACAAAACATATATATATACATATATATATATATATATATTCTATGATAGGAACCCTACTGTATTTGATATTACAATAGATATTTGGAAATCAAACAGATATTTATGTCAAGTTTCTTTGTCCGCAATATTAAGCACGTCCTCAGGTCATCTTTAATCCAAGGCACGACGTTGGGGAAATAGGTGGGTTGCGTAAAATAAACCCCACGTAGAAAGAGCTAAATTTAGATTCCTAACGGATATTGGAGGCTGAAAAATCTAACTCTCCTGTACGCCAGTAGATCCCCTACTGGATCTCACTCTTGATAATAAATGTCTAAAATACACGTTTAGCTGCATCACTGCAGGAGAAATGAATCTTGCTAGTTGAATTACACTCGTCTAGCGCTTGTCTGTGTCCAGGCAGACTTCTGTACGCCAATAGGTCTCCTGCTCCAGCCTCTCCATATTTTATTTTCTTCCAACAGAAGAAGATCCATAGAACGTTGTGGTTGTTAATACATCTTTAAGGCCTTCCTGGGCTCAATATTGAGGCGGTTATTACTGGTCTGTTGATCCCCCCCCCACCCTTGGGGGTTTGTTGAACAATCTCGAGCCTGTTTGTTTGAGCGGAGATGACGGAGGCGCTCCGTTGGGTGTCTGGTGAGGGAGAGATCGGATGATTTGGAAATCGTTCCAGGATTCCCATATCGGACCTAGGGAGAGGATTTCTACGATGGTGGTGAGATTGTATGTGGTTATGCCTTTACTATTTTCTAACTAACACTATAAAGCATTTTTGATCTAAGAATATTTTGTTTTATTAATATTCATTCAGCTTTATTCACTTCAGGTTATAAAATTTGTACAGAAAACCCTTAACATACTTCCACACACTACTTGATAGAAATCTAATTATATATATGTGTATATATATATATATATATATATATATATACATATATACATACATACATATATATATATATATGTATATATATATATATATATATATATATATATATATATATATATTCACCGAAAACAAATACTTCCTAGGAACTTTTTCGTGTTTCTGGATTTTCATTTTGTTTAGAAGTTTATCCTTATTTTTCCTCTTTATTTGTTTTGTACTGCAACAGCGTCTGGTGCATCTGTTACTATTTGTACGTTTAGCTTTTATTTCATCTTTTTTTATTTTCTATATATTACGCACATTCTTTGACAAACCTTCCTTCTTGTGATGGTCTTTATTCCATCATTAAGATTCTTGTTTTCTCATTTATAGGTTATCCTGTCTTTCCTCCTATTCCTCTTCTTCTTTCTCTTCCTTTGGAAGATATATATGTCGTCCATTTACCTTTGTCTCTCTTTTATTTTCTGCCTTTTTCTTTCCCAATTTTCCTTTTCCCTTTATCCACCCCTTTCAACGTGGTTTCCTTTATGTTTCGTTCGCCCCTCCACTTTTGTTGTAGTTATCCATAGCCCTTCGCTCGTCCTTTTAGTATTTATTTTTACCATATCCTTTACTCCATCCTCTTTAGCTTAGCTTCTTCCATGTCTCCTTTCTTAGTTTTATTTTCTCTATGTCCTTTCGTTTATTCTTTTGTAAGATTATTTTCTCAATGTCTCTTTATTAGTGCCCTTTCTAAACTTATTTTCTCAACACCCATATTTAGTACCAGTGTTCTTCTATCCATTTTTCATTATTCTTCTTTCCCTCACTCGGTGTTTCTCTTCTTCATTTCTCTTATCCTTCTCCATTTCTTTCACTCTTCCTCATTTTAATCTTCCTTCCATCACAGTTTCATCCACTTCCTTCCACCTTAGATTCTACTTCAGAATCTCCTTTCTCCACCTACTCCTCCTGCACTTCATGCTGTTCACCTTCTATTTTTTTTATATTTTGTCTTCGCCTTTCTCCATTTCTTTATTTCCCCTCTCCCTCCTCTCCCAGTCTCATTCTCCTCTTCTCCCTTCTCTTTGGCTTCTCCTCCTCTCCTCCTGTTCCTCTTCCCGTCTCTTCCTTTTCTTTATTCTCTTGCTCCTCTTCTTTCTTCTCCTCCTCCTCTTCCTTTTCTTCCTCCTCCTCCTCCTTCTCCTAGGCCTCCTCTTCTCTCCGGATTTTTGCCCAAACGGTTCAGGTCCAGTCGTCGTTAGCGGCATACTTTCTCTCATCTTCCTTTTCCTTCTTTATCCTCAATCCCTTTCCTAACCTCAACTCCATTCTTACAACAATCATTGCCCATACCTAAAAGTGAATGATAATAATATTCTTCTTCTTCTTCTTCTTCTTTGCTTCCTCCATCTTCATCCACTTTTTCTTCTTCTTTGCTTCCTTCATTTTCTTACTATTTTTCGTCTCCTAATTTAGCATCTTTTTTTAGATTTCATCTTTATTTTCTTTCTTCTCCTGTCTTTTCATCAAGTGAGTCTAGCCTTGAGCTGGATACATGTATTCATTTCTTCCATTCAGTTTCATCTTTCTTTCGCACTTCTTTCTTTATCACCTCCGTTATTTATGTCTTTGCTTCTTTCTCTCACTTCCCCCTTTTCGTTTTCATTTTCTACGTCTTTTCATCTTCACATCCTTTCTTTCCTCGAGTGTTTTTTCGGTAATTGATTTCATATTCCATCTGCTGTCTTCTGTGCCTCTTCCTCCCTTACCTTTTTTTCCTTCCGTATTTCTGAATTGTCTCTCATTTGCTTCAAGTCTTTCTGTTTTTCTTCATTATTACTGACACATTTCTGTTATTCATTTAATCCTTACAGAGCTAAAAATAGCTTTTATCTTATCGTCGTCCTTCTCCATCGAAGATAGCTTGTCTGGAGTAGGCCGGGAATAGGATTGTGCTTATCTTTTTTCCCACTCCGAATTTCTTTTTTTCCATTGTCGTTCTCTCGTTCTTCTCCTTCCTTGTTTAGGTCGCCAATTTCCTCATTCCTTGCGACCACTT
>NC_134802.1:17957512-17960012 GCF_046742065.1 Oratosquilla oratoria | reverse complement strand
TTGAGGGACGTGCGTATACCGAGGAGGACCATTGGAAGCACCGTAGACCAGTTGGTGCGGTCGCGTGCTGTTGCTGCAAGTGAAGCCTTGAGTTGTCGGTGGAAGCGTTCGACGAGTCCATTGGATTGGGGATGGTAGCTTGCTGTTCTGAAACGCCGGATACCTAGCAAAGACATAACCTTGTTCCATAGATTGGATTCAAATTGGCTACCACGGTCGGATGTGAGGCTGAGTGGTGTACCGAATCTTGAAATCCAGGTGGTTATAAAAGCTTTGGCTACTGTTTCTGTGCTTATGTCAGTAAGCGGGATTGCTTCGGGCCAGCGTGTAAAACGGTCTACACAAGTAAGAATATACCTGAAGCTGTCGGAGAAGGGAAGCGGTCCGACGATGTCGATGTGGACGTGCTCGAGTCGAGTGGAGACTGGGCGAAAGGTACCTGGAGGGGAGATGGTGTGGCGTGTGACCTTGGAAGCTTGGCATTTGACGCAGGTGCGGGTCCAGTGTCGAACGTCTTTGGCGATTCCACTCCAGATGAAGCGTGATGACATCATGTGCTGCGAAGCTCGAATACCTGGGTGGGAGAGGTCATGTAAATGGCGGAACAAGGGATACCTGTGGTTCTCGGGCAAGTAGGGACGGATGGTGTCCGTGGATACATCGGCGTAGAGCTCAGTGTTGGTTCCAGGGAGCTGTACCTTCTTCATCTGCAACGCGGGGTTTTCCATCAATCGCTGCAGCTCGGTATCACCAGCTTGGTCTGCAGCGATGGCGGCGTAGTCGATGAGAGAGGTAGAGACTGCAGATATGTTGCGCGAGAGTGCATCGGCAGGACAGTTATCTGCACCTCGAACAAAACGAATATCTGTGGTGAATTGGGAGATGAAATCTATGTGTCGGAGTTGTCTAGGGGAGTATGTTGTCTTGTTATGAATGAATGTTGTTGTGATTGGTTTGTGGTCGGTGTATATGTGGAATTGTCGTCCTTCGACGAAATACCTGAACCTGTTGACAGCCTTGTAGATGGCTAGGAGTTCCTTGTCGAAGGCGCTGTATTTCTTCTCGGCATTGTTGAGCTTCTTTGAGAAGAAGGCGATGGGTTTCCAGGCATCGTTGATGTATTGCTGCAGAACTGCGCCGACACCTGTGTCTGAAGCATCTGTCGAGATGGAAGTGATGGCATCAGGAATAGGGAAACTAAGGGCGGTAGCATTCCCGAGTGCTTCTTTGGCTGCCATGAAAGCTGCATCAGTTTCGGCGTCCCAGTTGAGTACGATGGAACGTCCCCTCTTGCACGGCTTGATCATGGAGTAGAGCGGTTGGAGCAGTTGAGCGCAGCCTGGAATGAAACGATTATAGAAATTTAACATACCAAGGAATTGCTTGAGTTGGCGCTGTGTTGTAGGTTTCGGGAAACTCTGGATGGCGTCGCAGCGGGATGAGACAGGGGTGACGCCTGAAGGTGTGACGGTGTGTCCTAGAAAGTTGATGGATGACACACCGAAGTCAGATTTCTCGAGATTGATGTGGATGCCGTAGTCTTGTAGGCGGGTAAAGACTTGCTTCAGATGGTCTTGGTGTGTGGCTTCGTCAGGGCTGGCGATGAGTACATCGTCGATGTAGGTGAAGTAAAATGGCAGGCCTCGCAGGACTTCGTCCATGAATCTCTGGAAAGTTTGGGCAGAGTTCTTGAGGCCGAAGGGCATTCGAACGTATTCGAACAAGCCAAAAAGTGTTGTGACAGCTGTTTTGGGGATGTCGGGCGGGTTGACCGGAATATGATGGAAGGCTTTTACAAGATCGATCCGGGAGTATACGCGAGTTCCTGCAAGGTGTGAGGAAAACTCCTGTATGTTGGGAACTGGGTACCTATCCATCACAGTTCGCGAGTTGAGGGCGCGGTAGTCACCGCATGGCCTGATGTCGCCGTTGCTTTTGGGGACGATGTGGAGAGCTGACGACCAGTTGCTTGAGCTTGGACGAATGATACCTTGACGCATGAGGGCTTCCAGTTCTGCCTTGGCTAGCTTGAGGCGTTCCGGAGCCAGACGACGGGCTTTGGCGTAGACTGGAGGTCCCGTAGTCTCTATGTGGTGCACTACGTGGTGTTTCACAGTCGTGGTCGTGGAGTAAGGTTGTGTCAAGGCAGGAAAGTTCCTGAGGAGAGAAGCAAACTTGTTATCAGCACTGATGGTTGAAAGCTGGCTACTTACTCCGGTTGTTGGCCTGGCGTTGGATGACATCGAAGTAAGGGGGTCGTGGAGCTTGCGATTTTTAATATCGATCAGGAGATCAAAGTGGGTCAAAAAATCGGCGCCAAGGATGGGTTGGGAAACTGATGCAACGTAGAAGGTCCACTCAAAGGATCGGCGAAGGTTGAGTTCTAGCTGAAGTGTCTTCCTCTTGAAAACGGGTATCTTGGTGCCGTTGGCTGCGTAGAGGGAAGACATCGGCGGCAGTGATTGCTGGGATGCTGTGGCAGGCAGGACACTGACTTCAG
>NC_134802.1:17942512-17945012 GCF_046742065.1 Oratosquilla oratoria | reverse complement strand
ATGTATATATATATATATATATATATATATGTATATATATATATATATATATACATATATATACATATGTATGTAATATGGGGAAGGTGGAAGAGTAGGACACGGGTCTAGAGCCGAGTGGTTTCGCTTAGAGCTTATTCAGAGGATTGATACTCCTGGATAACGCTGAATGTATACATAGTAGACCCGACACCACAATCCCACCAACTAAACAGGGGACGCGGGTGGGTGGACAGAGACCTGTAAATGAATGAATAATTAATTCATTGAAAATAAATTAAAATAAAAGAACTGTCTCTGTTGACTATACTTACCAACTTCCTCCTAAGAGCCATGGTACTGCTTTACTATCCTATTAATTATGAAATTATCTAGTTTAAATAAACCTAAACTCAAGTTGATATTTTTATCAAACTTGCTCTTTATAAAACTGGATTCAATGATGTTCCTTTCTAAAACAGAATTACAAACAAAAACTTTTTTTAACATCGACCCAGTCAATACCATGGTTTGTGCCCCTTACATGGACAAAAACCCCACTAGACATTTGGCCCGTCCATATACTATATCTGTGTTGATTCATCCCTATATTTAATTCTTTACTAGTTTGGCCAGAGTAACAGGAGCTACAGTGTTTACAGGGAATTCTATAGACACATCCTACATTATTGCAAGGGGAATTTATAATGAGGAGTTCTTTGATGGAACTGTTTTTTAAAATAACATTAATATTGAACTACTTAAGGATGCGAGGATGTTGTACAAGATTTTCATGAAAGGGAAGAACTAAAAGACTTTTCTTACCAAAAGTATCTTTATGGGATGTATTAGAATAAGACTTCCTGGCCCTATATTGTACTTTATCTATAACATATTTAGGATATTTGAAGCCCGACGCAATGTCATATATTTTTCATATTTCTTGGTTTACAAATTCTGGATTGCAAATTCTATAAGCTCTTAAAAACATGGATGAAAAAACAAAAACCTTAGTATTAATATGATGTGCAGAATAGAAATGGACATATGAGAAAATATTGGTTGGTTTCCTAAAAATGTCAAACCTGAAACATCTATCTTTTGTTATAATAGAAATACCTAAAAGGACAATTTGTTATCTTGTTCTACCTCAGTTTTAAATTTAATCGAAGGCACCAAATCATTTAATTTAATAAGAAAATTGTCCAAATTAATATCAGTGGGCCAAATACATAAAATGTCATCGACATATCGATACCAGATGACTTTACGGAGGAGAATGCATGGTAACAATTCCTTTTCAAAAAACTGCATATAGAAATTGCTTAAAACTGGAGATAAGGTGTTCCCTATAGCCATACAATTTTTTTTTTTACATAAAATTCATCATTAAAGACAAATTTAGAGTCAACCACACAAAGTTTAATCAAATCGATAATAATGTCTACAGGTAATGGTAAGTTATGTGAGTGAATGAAGTTCTATTCTAAGAAACTCAAGCAAATAAAAAATGGTAACACATGTAAATAACGAATTAATGTCAAAACTAACTTGAAAACATAGCTTGCTGATTAAATCTGTTGTTTTTAATGTGAGAATGAGAAATAGATTCAACAAGGGTCTCAAAATGGACACTAGCTATTTTGATCATTTATAAGAAATAAAACCAGTTGAGCTGAATATAGGCCTAATTTTGTTAAAAAAAATTATATATGGAGTTCTTTGAAAGGGAATTGTTACCTTGCATTCTCCCCCGTATAGTCATCTGGTATCGATATGTCGATGACATTTTATGTATATAGCTCACTGATATGAATTTGGACGATTTTATCATAAAACTGAATGATTTAGTGTCTTCTATTAAATTCAAAACTGAGGTAGAACAAGATAACAAATTGTCCTTTTTAGATGTTTCTATTATTAGAAAAGATAGATGTTTTAGGTTTGACATTTTTAGGAAACCAACCAATGTTTTGTCATATGTCCATTTCTATTCTGCACATCATATTGATATTAAGGTTTTTGTTTTTTCATCCATGTTTTTAAGAGCTTATAGAATTTGCAGTCCAGAATTTGTAAACCAAGAAATAAGAAAAATATATGACATTGCATCGGGCTTAAAATATCCTAAATATGTTATAGATAAAGTACAATATAGGGCCAGGAAGTCTTATTCTAATACATCCCATAAAGATACTTTTTGCAAGAAAAATCTTTTAGTTCTTCTCTTTCATGAAAATCTTGTACAACATCCTCGCATCCTTAAGTAGTTCAATATTAATGTTATTTAAAAAAAAAAGTACCATCAAAGAACTCCTCATTATAAATTCCCCTTGCAATAATGTAGGATGTGTCTATAGTATTCCCTGTAAACACTGTAGCTCCTGTTACTCTGGCCAAACTAGTAAAGAATTAAATATAGGGATGAATCAACACAGATATAGTATAAGGACGGGTCAAATGTCTAGTGGGTTTTTTGTTCATATAAGGAACACAAACCATGGTATTGACTGGGACAATG
>NC_134802.1:17930012-17937512 GCF_046742065.1 Oratosquilla oratoria | reverse complement strand
GCCAAGGAAATTTTGCAGTTTTTCTTCACACAAGTACGAAGGACCATTGCATGGACTGCGACAATGCAGCCATTATTTATTAAAAACCGCACTATAATCTTAAAAGAAAAATAATAGAATTATCCAAGCTTAAACACTACCCTAACTTCAACACCTCAAAAGGACAATAGCCTCCAGATTGTATAACTATATTGGCAGTAAACAAATTACTTCCCACTGTAGCAGGACCTGACCTTGCTAGCAGTCAATCAAACTCCTAGCTCACCAGGGGCATACCACTTGAGTCTCTCCTCGGTTTTTTTTTTTTTTTTTTTTTTGTATTATCTCACGTCTGTATATATTCTTTGTGCTTCAACTTTTTTTCAAACCCATCAATTTCAGCTCCCGTGTCTCTCCATAATTACTGGTTTAATTATGTTTACTGTTCGCTTCTATGGTATTAAATTTCTTCATTCACTTTCCTTCACCAAATCTTCTGCAGCAAGTTAGTAATGTTTCTCGATGGGGTGAATTAAACTGGGTAAAAAAAATTCTTCGTTTCTTCTCGAATGTTACACTTTGCTGTTAATTTACACCAAGGGACTCCCGCCTGGGATCCTCAATCCACTCACTAAGTCACTTCTGCTCCGACGTCACTACCTTATCCATCCAATGATCTTTACTTTTACAAATAAGTGCCTCCCCCAAGGGCCTGACTTTTCTCCCGTGTACCAATATTTTTTTTCTTCTCCTCCTCCACCCTTCTCCAATCAGAAAGACTGTTACAACGTCTTAAATGATATTGTTTACACAAGCAATCTTGATATTGAAGGCAGAAATGGCTTAGTTTACATAATATCACATCAGCAATGAAATATGTACCCTAGCGGCTGTTTATAAACTTTAGGCGGTGAGCGAGATTATGTAATTCCTTCGCTGCTTATGTTTTCAAAACATTCTACACATAAAATAAAATTCTCACCACCTACCCCTCTATCTACCTTACTTATCTACCTTTATCTACCGGCCTCTTGATTTATAAATCCTTGAGTCCAATTTCAAACCTTTTAATCTAATTGATTCTGGGATGGTTAAAATTTCAGAGTCCACAGTGACTCCTTTCAACTTTATTACGCCCCAATTCACAATTTGCAAGATTTCATTTGTAGTTGATGAATTAGTAATTTCTGGGATTTCTTGAACATCTGAGTTGGGTTCACTGTATGTGACTTTATTTCCTGTTGGTCTGGACCGCTCGACCTCGTTATCTAAAATATAAATGTTATCTTTCCTATCTATTTCTAGGGATTATTTGATTCCTGCCACTGGCTTTAAGTTTAGTTAATTCAAAAATGGGATTAACTGTAATTTCACTAAGATCCCTAACACAGCAAAGAGAAATGACTATGTTTTCTTTTCTCATAGTTGCAAATTCTATCAGTAAATCTCCTGGGAAAACAGATTCTTCTACAACTATCACTGGAATGTGCAAATGCTCATTTTTATATAAGATGAGTTCTAATTCAACCTTACCTAATGTTTTTAACTGACTTCCAGTTACTCTTTGTAATGAATAATGAATTGGTTCCAAGATTTTCCATTCCTGGTTTCAATTGGTTTAAAACCCTACTAGTTATAGCAGTAACTACAGATCCTGTATCAATAGATACTTTAATAGGTTTATTGAACACTCTACCTGCAATGAGAGGTCCTACAGAATTCCTTCCAATTGTTATAGTCATTTTACAAATATCTATGATGTTGGAGTTTTCTTTCACCCTTCTATCACTCTTATCCCTAACATATTACTGTCTATGTGTATTTCTATTGGGAGTTCTGTAGTATTGTTTTATTCTATATCTGGGGGTTTTCCTTTTGTTTCGAGGTGCATATAAAATTTCTACATTCATGTGTTCTATGGTCTATCCTTTTGATACATGTAGAAGGGTAGGTTTCTACAATGATACTTATCATGACCCTCATATTTGTAATTTCTACAAATAGTTCCATAATAACAGTCTTGTGCTTTATGCCCCCAAGTATTACAATTGTCACATTCTATTCTAGCATCCCTTGAAGTGCTTCTAACTCTATGTTTAGATCCTCTATTTCTATAATCACTTCTAGAGTCCCTAGTTTTTCTCTGCTGTCTCACTGTCATCACATATGGACTAATTGCTTTAGATTCACTATACACTTGAAGAAGATAATCTACCACTCCTAAATTCATAGTCACCTTGAGATCTTTATACAGCTTTTCTGCCCTTTAATTCCCCTGAGCTGTTTGTTAGCAATGCAAAAGTAATTTATTTAATTGCCTGAGAAACTTTCATGTTGTCACTAGATCTTTCTATCCAATCTGAATCTTTTAATAGAGAATCCATGTCCTTAAACCATCTGTCTAATCTTGTTAAATATTCTTTGTCTGATTCACTTGTTTTTACTTTCTTTATCATTCTAACCAAAGATCTGATAGGATCCTGGTCACACTATGACATAAAATGTTTAATTAATGCTTTTTTATAAGCTTCATATTGGTTGATATCTTCCATTTGCTGGAAATTTTTGTTATAATCCTAGCTCTACCCTTCTCAGGATCTAAATTCTCTTTTAAAATTTATATTTTCCTTTTTTCTTCTATAATGTTTTTACTAATGATTAATGTGTCAAACTGAGAAACCTATTAACTCGTAAGGTGTTTTCATCACCTATGAATTTGAGAATATTGGCATTCGAGGTATGGACCTCGTGGCGAAGAGTACTACACGCATTCATACCTTCAGTGTTTTTAAAGTCGATTTGAATCGACTACCTCCACGTACGTCAACCTCGTTTTTTTTTTTGTCAGTCCTTGTTCACTCCCTCAAAGTGGTTGTAGACTCCTTAATTCGATGTAGTATTTATAGCTCATCCTCTTGTTCCTCGTAGCTTGCTGTACCTCGTAATCAGCATGCGCGTGGTTGAGGTTGTGGTTGTGCACTGCGTGGTTGTGGTTGTGCACTGCGTGGTTGTGGTTGCATGTACAGGGTTCGACAAAAAAAGGAAAAGATTATTCAGAGAAGTGGTACAGGGCAGTATCAAGAGTAAGAAGACAGCATAATGGAGGGACAGTCGCAATATAATAAAGTATCATCATTATTCTGTGAATAGAAATTTCCACTATCAGAGACAAAATGATATGTGGCTCTGGTTCGTAGGGTCACCCCATACAGACCCTAAAGTATCATCTGCATGTTACTGAGCAGTTTTTAACCCTACAATAATTATAATATGCAGTCAATACCCCAGACGAGAGATAAATGCAGGAGTAATGGGCCGAGGACTGGGGATGGTTTAAGTAAATGGAGAAAAATTGGGAGATAACTGCGCATATGGCAGAATCAGAGGAGTGATTAAGAATATTAGTGATAGAGGTGTGGAAGGTAGAGGTGAAAGGAGTGAATATGATGTAGCGACCAAGGATGAGATGGATAGATGGAGTAAAATGGGCACTGGGAAAGAGTGGAATGTCTGTTGAGAAAGGAAGGGATAAGACATAAGTTAGGGGTGGGTGGAGAATGGTTGTGTATGAATGAGGTTATCAAGCATGGAAAGGAGTGGGTGGGGGATGGTGGTGAGGAAGTATGTGTGAATGACATTTTGACGCACCCCAAAAGGACTTCTCCCCCTTCTTCTCTTTTTCTGCAGGAGGGGACGAAGAGGGGAGGGGGTCACCGATTAAATGAAGAGGCTTTGCTGTGTCTTGCTACATTGTTTTTGACCCAGGGCAGTGGGTGAGATACAGGAATAACCCGTCATCCAGAAGGAGCCAAGATAAAAGGGAGGAAGGGGGCGAATGGGAGTGGAGTATGTGGAGATGGAATGGGTGGGAGTGGATTTTATGCTTTTGTTTTTGGCTACCTCCCTTGTAATGGGGAAAAACATTGATATGTGTATGTATGTATATATGTATGTATGTATGTATGTATGTGATGTATGTATGTATGTATGTATGTATGTATGTATGTATGTATGTATGTATGTATGTATGTATGTATGCATTTATGTATGTATGTATGTATGTATGAATGTATGTACAGTATGTATGTATGTATGTATGTATGTATGTATGTATGTATGTATGTATGTATGTATGTATGTATGTATGCATTTATGTATGTATGTATGTATGTATGTATGTATGTATGTATGTATGTATGTATGTATGTATGCATGTATGTATGTATGTATGTATGTATGTATGTATGTATGTATGTATGTATGTATGTATGTATGTATGTATGTATGTATGTATGTATGTATGTATGTATGTATGTATGTATGTGACTATTATGCATTTTATTTATGTTATCTTTTTACTCTCTTATAAACAAATATTTTCCTCTTATATGCTTATATTTGTATTGTAGACTGGTGTGCATTATCAAATTCTTTTGCTCATTTTGAAAATATGTGTGGTGTACCAAAGATTGACGACTTCTCAGCTAGAATTGAGAAATGAAACAACTCATCAGTTGGGCTCTTCCGAAATATTAGCTATTTATCAAAAAATACTGTTGCACTATTCCATATAACAAATCAACGTGCTGCCTAAATCTTACAAGTCTCAAGAACTTATATATTCAAGCCTCAAAATTATATTTCAAGAAGAAGTGAGGACGGAGAAATTAGGCCGATACTAGTATAGCAAGATAGAAACGACATCTTGTTTTCAAAGGTTCTACTCAATCTGAAGTGAAAAAACTCACTCTTAAACTTTCTAAACAAAATCATTCATCTAGTAAATAGTGATATAAACTCGAAGGTATCCTCAATCTGGTAGAAAGTGATTCACAGTAAATTAAAGACTTTTATACGATCCAGATCAAAGAAAATATTTTCAGCGACAACAGTAAAGTCTTTAGATAATTTTCGGCTGAAGGAAGAAAATCTTTGACAAATATTTCCTTTACTATTAAGTCTTCAAATGTAATATATACTTGATATCTATCTTACAAAGTTTACTAGGTCTACCTAAAGGATTAAGTGATAATCTAATGGTAATACTAAAAAAATCTATTATACTATATCTATCATAATGTGTGTTTACTATAGGGATTATTAATGTTGTAGTTTAGGTATTATTTTATTGAGAACATTCGTAAGAAATAAACTCTTCTCCATTTTCTATCAATATAATTCTAAAGTTAAGTAAAGTTGAATAATATTTTACATGTGTTTCAGTTGGATACCTTGTATCGATTATTCTCTCATCAAGACCAAAATAAATATATTAGTCACTGGACACAGATAGTAAATCACACTCAGGTCGTGATATTATATATATATATATATATTTTTATTATTAAAAATCAACTGCGCTAATAGCTTTGGCTATCTTGAGGTTCAAATTATTCAGTTTAAAGAATAATCATTTGTCTTCACAGTTTAAAGTATGAACATAATCATTCATGATTTCAAAATCATGGAGAAGAGGATGCAGTAAAAGGCGCTGCTGAATGCCAATGGTTATAATAACACAAGGTAGCAGTACAAAAGCTGTTGACACAATCACCGAAAACTTCAGGGTGAGAAGAACTATAATATCAAGGCTAACTAGGTCTGCTATCGTCGAAGATGAAGGGAAATGTGAATGGTCTCTGGCCGACTGTCAGTCCTTAAAAAGCAGGATGGTAAGGGTATTGGGAGAGGTCATCCCAATGTTTGGGAGAGGTCACTGGAGGTTAGAAGTTTCTGGGTGAGGTCACTAGAAGGAGGAGATGTCAAGTGAAATCTCTGGGTGAGGTCACTAGTGGAAGGCGAGGACGACAGGAGTCTCTGGGGGAGGTCACTTGGAGAAGCGGGCGAAGTCGGAAGGGGGCCCTGGGTGAGGTCACTAGGATAGGTAGGCAAGGACACCAGTCTTGTTCCGGAGCTTGTGGAGGAAAGTCTCGCTCGACTTCTGGTTATGGGTCCTGTGGGCTGGGAATTTTGAAGCTGCTGAGGGTTTTGGTGAAGGTATTGGTCTAGTTGGGGTTCGGATGCACCTTGATTTTGTTGTTTTTGTTGGGCATGATGTTCCTGGGGGCGGGCTGAAGGGAGGATGAAATCTGCAGCTTGCTGTACAGTGATGGAGGGCCGTTGAGTAGTAATCGCAACAGCTTCAGCAATCTGCAGTCTTTTGAAATTTGTTTCGTTGTGGAGTATAATTGTATTGTGTATTAAAGTGTTAAGTGGTGGCTTCATGTCGTGGTGGTCAACAAAGTGTTGGAAGATAGAGCCTTGGTTTCGGTGGTATTGGAGGCGTCTTCCTAGTGTGGTGGAGGTTCTACCGATGTAGGAAAAGGAGCCGTCACAGCGGCCCTCCTGGCATGAAAACTTATAAACTACATTGGTAGAAGTTTCCTTCGGGATTTATGGTGTTGTGTTGTTTCTCATAACTAGGGACATAGTCAGGTTTGGCTTACAGTAAATTCTTATGTTGATTGTTGTTTCTGCGTCTGTGGGGAAAGCTCCTCTTTTTGTGATGCCTTTAATGGCATCACACTCTTCCTTATAATGGCTGTGAAAGTGATTCTGGTGGTAAATGGTGATTTCATTGTTGATCTGATTTGGGGCCTGGGCTGGTGTGGCATACTGGTCAAGTTTCTTCTTGATAACACCTTCGATCATCTGGTCGGGAAATCCGTTGTTGGTAAGGAGTTGTCTGATCCGGTCGAGTTCCCTATGCGTCTCCCTCCAACTACTACAGTGTGTCAGAGCTCTGTTGACGTATGCTACAGCTACTAATCTTTTGTAGGCTGCAGGGCATTCACCACGAGCATTAAGGCAACGGCCTATATTGGTGTCTTTGGTGTAGACTTTGGTGTTGAAACCCTTTCTCTCTTTGCTGATGTCTAAGTCGAGGAAGGGAAGATGTCCTTCTACACTATGCTCGTGTGTGAAAGCCAGGCAGGAGTTATCCTGAAAGGTAGAAATCAGGCTAGTGACGTCTTCTTGTGAACTAGTGGTGATAAAAATGTCGTCTATATACCTGGCATAAATTCCTGGAGGAGGTCGATGGTGAAAAGTCTTCTCCTCAACGTAGGCCATGTACATATTGGCAAAGAGGACCCCGAGTGGGGAACCCATAGCTACACCATCAACCTGCCTGAAAAGTTCTCCTCGGTGAGAGAGGAATGGGGCTTCCCTAGTACAGGTTTCCAGCAAAGACTTTAAGGCGTGTTCAGGGATGTCAATAACAGGCTTGTCGCTTCTGTAGTCTCGGTCTAAATTGAAGTTGATGGTCTCCTCTACTGGGACATTGGTAAAAAGAGATTCCACGTCCAGGGAAGCTATGTCTTGACAAGGTGGTGCAGTCCGCAGAAGGTCAATGAATTCTGTCACGGAAGAAACTGAACGGCCTGTGGGGACATACGGAGTTAAGAGATCATTCAGCTTTTTGGCAACATAGTAGGTAGGAGTGGTGATTTGGGCTATGATAGGCCTAAGGGGGTTACCTGGCTTATGGGTTTTAACAGTCCCGTAGCTGTATCCTGGTCT
>NC_134802.1:17917512-17922512 GCF_046742065.1 Oratosquilla oratoria | reverse complement strand
ACACACACACACACACGACTCGGTGGCGTAGTTGGTAGAGCACTGAGCTGCCACAATAGTGGCCCGCAGCTCATGGTTCGAATCCTGCCCAGGGCCGAAATTATTTCGGTACCGCTGCGCTTCGGGTCGTTACTCTGACTCTCGTGGGCGGGGAGTTGGGTGTGTATGTGTGTGTGCAAGGTCATAGCATTACCCATAGATCGGACCTACGAGCTCTGAGCTCTCTTCCAGGAGGGAAATAGCTGTCGATCACGAGTCCAACACGTGATCCAAAGACCAAGTGAATACACACACACACAGACACACACACAGACACACACACACACACACACACACACACACACACACACACACACACACACACACACACACACACACACACACACACACACACACACACACACACACACACACACACAGACACACACACACACACATACACACAAACACACACACACACACACACACACACACACACACACACACACACACACACACACACACACACACACATACACACACACACACACACACATCCACGCACGTCCGCACCCACACACAAATATTTCTAGATATATAGGTATATTTGAAATAAAAAATAAACATGTAATTTAAGTTAGATATACTGTAGATATTTGAATAGAGATACATAGAAAAAAAGTATAACTATCAAGTGTATATACAGGGAATGTGTCCATGTTATTGCACATATGCATTTTGCTTGACGGCCTAGCCTGTGTGTGTGGTGGGGTGGGGTGGGGTGGGGTGGGGGGTCATTGGGGGTGGGGGTGGGGTAATCAGGACGGAGAGGCGGCGCGACGACGGTGGCGGCGGGAGGGCCGTAGTTGCGGCTGCTGCTGCACAATTAAAAGCTCAAGAGACGAACAAACAAGCAAACGTCATATCAGAGATCGAAGAGCCTCGGATTGTTGTGGGGAGGAAAGGAGGAGGAGAAGGAAGAGGAAGCGGAGGAAAAGGAGGAAGAGGAGGAGGTGTATTAGAGTAAAAGGAGGAGGAGGAGTGAAAGAAGATGAAAGATGGAAAGAGGAAGAAAAGGAGGAAAAAGAGGAGAAGTATTTCGAGCGGAAGGAAGAGGAGGCGGAAGAGAGAAATCTGAGAGAGGTAGACCAAGAGATGTAGAGTAAGGTAGAGCAAGTAGATGTAGAGCAAGAGTAGAGGTAGAACAAGAATAGGATGAAGTGCAAACCGAAGATTGGGTAACATTAGAAGGGAAGAGTAAGGGAGGAGATAAGCTAAAAGAGGATAAGAATGAAAATAAGAAAAAGGAAAGAAAATAAAGAAGGAGAGAAGGAAGAATAAAAGAAAGAATTGGAAACAAGGAGAGGGAATAAGTGGAAGAAGGATAAAAAAGAAAAGAAAAAGGAAATGAGAAGGGAAAAGGTAGAAAACAAAAGGAGATAAACTAAAAGAGAATAAGAATGAAAATAAGAAAAAGGAAAGAAGATGAAGAAGGAGAAAAGGAAGAATAAAAGGAAGGATTGGAAACAAGGAAAGGGAATAAGTGGAAGAAGGATAAAAAAGAAAAGAAAAAGGAAATGAGAAGGGAAAAGGTAGAAAACAAAAGGAGATAAACTAAAAGAGAATAAGAATAAAAATAAGAAAAAGGAAGGAAGATGAAGAAGGAGAGAAGGAAGAATAAAAGAAAGAATTGGAAACAAGGAAAGGGAATAAGTGGAAGAAGGATAAAAAATAAAAGAAAAAAGGAAATGAGAAGGGAAAAGGTAGAAAACAAAAGGAGATAAACTAAAAGCGAATAAGAATGAAAATAAGAAAAAGGAAGGAAGATGAAGAAGGAGAGTAGGAAGACTAAAAGAAAGAATTGGAAACAAGGAAAGGGAGGAAGTGGAAGAAGGATAAAAAAGAAAAGAAAAAGAAAATGAGAAGGGAAAAGATAGAAAACAAAAGTTTGTGATATATGAGAGAGGAATCTGAGAGCTTTCGGGGTGCTAAGAAAAACGTAAGAACAGGAGAAAGAAAAAAAAAATGACTGGAATGCTACTAGATCTTTTATTTCACTGATCTTTTTAATTGTCACATTCCAAGAAAACAAAGACAGACCATGAAACGTACATAATATGGGACTTTACTTCTTTAGCGGCTACCTCCCTTATAAGGGTGGAAAAGCTCTTGGTATATAGACTTCTTTAACATATATATGGTCATGAGGCCGATGAAATAAAAATACAATTGTTCCATGTACAGTGAGCTCGTATCCTCATGACTTCATCTCGTTCACATTTATGGAGAAATATCAATAGTAAAATCGCTTGCGTTGTCATGAAAAAAAGAAAAAATGGGCTGGAAATCTGTTCCGCCATTTTGTTCAGCCGGAATCACTGTGGTTTTCTTAGCCGGGAGAGCTCTGATGCGGCCCATTTAGTACTGAGCTAGCCGAGAAGGACTCGCCAGGGACTCACCATATCCCACTCACTTATTTTTCTGACGGTCGTTGTCTGGTCATGCTTGTGGGCTTTGTAACACTTGGCCCACCATTCCAGGTTCCAGAGTTTGGTCATCGCGATCCAGATTTCCATTCTTTCGCATAACTCGTACTAGCCCGATGAGGGTGATTAAAAAAACTTACAGGTAATTAGTTTTGTAATAAAGATATCATCTATGTGTCTCCTCTCCACCCCATTTAAAGAACCTGTTAAGTACATTGCCATAGGGAATACGTTAACGAAGATTATCTTAGTTCCTCCTCTACGCTAGCGTTCCAACAGTTGAACATATATCTTGCAATTTGAAAACCGCAGTGGTTCTTCCTCACGTTTCTTCTTTGTTCGTTCTTTTTATTATCATTATCTGAAGTGCCGCCTTCTTCAGACTGAAATCACTCTTTCTCCCTTCTCTCCCCATCCCTTCGATCTCCAACTCCCTCTCTCATCTCCCCCCTCTCTCTTCCATTCACTTACCCTTTCCTTTTGTTCATTCTATACCATTCCATATCCCATCCCTTCTTCTTCTTGTCTCTCCTTTTCCCTTCCTATTTCCCCCTCCCCCTCTCCCTCACCCTAGCTTTGCCACTTTCAATCCCAGAATCACCATTTCTGTTCTAAACCTTTCGTTAGCTGTCATAATGAACTGGTCCCTCAGCCACCCCTCCCCCTCCCCCTACCCCTCCACCACCGGTGGTGAACCATCTCCATCTGTTTCCTTTCCCTTCGCCTATACCGCCCCATACGAGTATGTCGTCTTCCCTTCCTTGTACTATTTTTCTCCTAACTCACTCCATCTTTATTACAATCTTTATTCACTTCTGCCTCCATTTAATCTATCTAACACTTTCCCATCTTTTATTTCTTTACTATCTTTTGTTATTTATTTACCTATTCTTCTTCAACCTCCGTTTTTTTATCCTCTGTTTCACCTCTCTTCATATTTTCTCTCTTTCCTTTGATCTTCCCTTCCTTTCACATCTCTCTCTCTCTCTCTCTCTCTCTCTCTCTCTCTCTCTCTCTCTCTCTCTCTCTCTCTCTCTCTCTCTCTCTCTCTCTCTCTCTCTCTCTCTCTCTCTCTCTCTCTCCTCTCTCTCTCTCTCTCTCTCCTCTCTCTCTCTCTCTCTCTCTCTCTCTCTCTCTCTCTCTCTCTCTCTCTCTCTCTCTCTCTCTCTCTCTCTCTCTCTCTCTCTCTCTCTCTCTCTCTCTCTCTCTCTCTCTCTTTCTCTCTCTCTCTCTCTCTCTCTCTGTCTCTCTCTGTCTCTCTCTCTATGTCTCTCTCTCTCTCTATTTCTCTCTCTCTTTCCTTTTTTATTTTATCAACCTTCTCAGAAGAACCAGGATAGACTCTAAAAATAGCGAGATCCTTGTCCCAAGAATGCCAAGGAACAGCCAGTCAGCCCACCTGCCGAAGCCCCTCCCTCCTCCTCCTCTTCCTCCTCCTCCTCCTCCTCCTCCTCCTCCTCCTCCTCCTCCTCGTCCTCCTCCTCGTCCTCCTCCTCCTTTTCCCGGACGACGGACTGGGTTCAAGGTGTCCCGGATCCGCCGAGCACTGTACAAAGTTTAATAAAATCAGTGTGGAGAGCAGGGCAAACCTCATTATGGCGTCCCCGAATGACTCCGCTCTTGGCCCGCTGCCTGTCGAGAGGGCCGAGGGCCCAAGGCGGAGGCGGAGGCGGAGGAGGACGGGCGGCCACTCGGCCTTTGAACCCTAATGAAAGTCCGCCCAAGAAGAATAGGGGCAAGGACGGGCGGACGGGCGGACGGGCGGACGGGCGGACGGGCGGACGGGCGGACGGGCGGACGGGCGGACGGGCGGACGGGCGGACGGGCGGACGGGCGGACGGGCGGACGGGTGACGGGCAGACGGGTGACGGGCGGACAGGCGGACGGGCGGACATGCTGACGGACGGAAGGACGGGTGGACAGACGGGAGGATGGACAGATGGATGGGCGGGAGGGCGAACAGACGAGCGACGGACAGATGGACAGACGGGAAGAAAAACGAATGGACAGACGGTAGGACGGACGGATAGATAGAAGACGGAAAAATAAACAGATGATAGGATGGATGGATGAATAGACGGAAGACGGAGAAATAAACAGATGGGCAAACAGATGGACAAGCTGACCCTTGTGGGTATCCAGAAAAAAATATATCAAAGGAAGGAGGGAATTGGGATCTGTGGGCGTGGGGGCGGAAACGTGGGCGGCGATGAGACCACAACACGACGGAGGGTCGGATTCGTCGAGACGACTCGACTCCTGGGTGGTTGACTCTGGAGTGTTTGAGGAAGACAACTCAGCTTTTGAAGCCCTCCTGCAGAAGGACGAGGCGGAAAGAGAGCGAGCGAGGAGGAGGAGGAGGAGGAGGAGGAGGAGAATTTCTCATAGGGGTAGAAAGAGAGGAGGGAGCAGGGAGGAGGAAAGACGAAAAAGGAAGAGGGAGGGGAGAGGAGGGGCGAGGGAGGAGTGGGGAGGGAGGAGGAAGGAAGGAGGAGGGAGGAGGGAGGAGGGAGGAGGGAAGAGGGAGGAGGAAGG
>NC_134802.1:17910012-17912512 GCF_046742065.1 Oratosquilla oratoria | reverse complement strand
TGTACCATAAACCTAATTTGCTTTTACTCGAGATTAATTGAGATAATACAAGAAAGAGATGGCTGGGCAGATTGCGCCTTCTTGGATTTGCAGAAGGCATTCGATAAGGTACCACATAAAAATTGATAAGAAAATTTGAAGTAATAGTAGGAATATAAGGTAAGCTGCTGGAATGGATGAAGGATTTCTTAATTGAAATAAAAATGAGAGTAGTACTTAGAGACAAAAATTCAAACTGGGAAGATGTGAAAAGTGGCGTCCCGTAAGGATCTGTATTGGCTCCTTTAATGTTTGCCATATATATAAATGATGTGGATGAGGGAGTAAATTGTTACATGAACTTCTTTGCTGACGATACCAAATTACTCAAGAGAGTAAAAGCGGAAGAAGATTGCAGGTCGCTACAAGAAGACCTAGACAAAATATGGGAATGGAGTCAAAAATGTGAGATGAACTTCAACATTAAGAAATGTAGCATAATTGAATTTGGAAAAAGCAAAAATAGAGTATCGGGTCAATATAAAATTGGAAACAAAGAAGTCAAAAAAAGTAAATTCAGAAAGGGACCTGGGAGTAATCATCTCAAGCGACTTATTTAGAGATACTTTTAACTTTGATCATTAGGCCAAATGCATAAAATGTCGTCAACATACCTGTACCAAACTGCCTGTATCAAAGATAATGTTG
This sequence comes from Oratosquilla oratoria, assembly GCF_046742065.1. NCBI lineage: Eukaryota > Metazoa > Arthropoda > Malacostraca > Stomatopoda > Squillidae > Oratosquilla > Oratosquilla oratoria. The sequence continues at coordinate 17,911,825 of NC_134802.1, read as the reverse complement.
ACTTAACCAAAAAGTTGCTTGGACATAATCTCACATTTGATTATAAGTTGATTAGTTTTAATATTGAAAATTTATTCACCCGAGTCCCGGTGTTAGATTTGTTAGAATTTCTAGAAAAAGAGTTAAAGAAACATGACTTAACACTCACTGCTCATACTATTATTAGTTTAATTAAATTATGTGTAATAGGCTCTAAGTTTGAATTTAATGGAAACTTTTATACTCAAACATTTGGTATGGCCATGGGGAACTGTCTGTCTCCAATTCTTAGCAATTTGTATATGGAGTTTTTTGAAAGAGTTATTACCAAACATTCTTCCAAATAATGCAGTTTGGTACAGGTATGTTGACGACATTTTATGCATTTGGCCTAATGATCAACATTTGGATACTTTTTTGTCAGATTTAAATAATTTAGTGCATTCCATTAAAGTCACAGTAGAGGCTGAAGAAAATAATATGTTACAATTTTTAGATGTAAATATTCACCGATGTGGAAGATATTTTAAATTTGACGTTTACAGGAAGCCGCCCAATGTCCTCTCGTACATTTATTTTTACTCGTATCACAGTAAAAAATCCAAGTTGTCAGTTTTTTCTTCAATGTTCCTGAGAGCTTATGGAATTTGTTCCCCTGAGTTTTTGGATCAAGAAATACAATTCATCTATGACATTAGAGAAAATTTAAAATATCCAAAACATCTAATTGATAAGACAAAAATCAAAGCTAAGAAATTTTTTCTTAATACTTTGCAAGTCAAGCCATTTAATTATAAAAATATGTTAACAATTCCGTACCACGAAAATTTAATCAATCTTCCTAGCATTTTTGAAAAATTTGGTATCCAGGTAGTATTTAAAAATAATAATAACATTAAGAGTCTGTTAATTAAAAATTCTCCAAGAAGTAAAGAAGGATGTATTTATAACATACCATGTAAAAACTGTGATTCTATTTATATAGGCCAAACAGGCAAAGGCTTAGAAAAAAGAATAGGCCAACATAAATATAGTATTAGAACGGGGCAAGTGTCCAGTGGATTATTTGTCCAAAGGGATTATGGTCATAATACTGACTGGGGAAATTTTAAAATAATTACTTCTTGTAATAATATTATAGAAAGAAATATTATTGAATCATGTTTTATGAAAATAAATTTTGGAAATAACATGAACTTGAGTTTGGGTTTATTTAAATTGGACATTTTTATTATTGACAAAATTGTTTGTGATAAAATGTAACATGGGACCTCTCCGAGTATCCTTGTCTTCTTATGCATTTATTGTTTCTTTCTGTATTGCTTTTTTGTACCTTTGAAAATGTCTAAATAGACGAAAACGTTCGGTATCTGTTTTCTCAATTTCCCGGTGGTTACTGCAAAAATAGTTTATCACGTGTGTTTTTTTATTTCTTTGCGTATATACATATATGTATATATACATACATATGTATATACATATATATGTATATATACATATACATATACATATATATATATATATATATATATATACACGAACATACGCACACACAAATAGAAAAGTGATTAGCAAGATCATGGTGACTGGGAGTGTCTTAAATCCGTTGTTGCCTCTGAATGTAGTGGTTAGCTTCATAAACCCCCTTTGTGCATGCTAGTGAGGTTGATCATAAGCCCATTGAGAGGATGGCCGAAACCTGGCTCAGTATTAGGCCGAAGAACAAATCAAAATGAAAAAAGATTCAGAAGACTAGTCTACCCTGAAGGTCTTTACTAGGTCAATAGAATCACCCTCCTCTATTTTTTTTTTCTTGTTATACGTGAATCTTAAT
>NC_134802.1:17870012-17882512 GCF_046742065.1 Oratosquilla oratoria | reverse complement strand
GAATAACTTTCTACCAAACCACCTCTTGTCTCTGTTACTCCATTCCTCCAATCACATTACTTAATTTCCTTACTTCGCATTTCCTCTCTTTTTGTATCTGCGTCTTTACCGACCCCACTTCTTTCTAATTACTTCTCCCGCTCCGCAGTATCCCCTCCCCCCAAAAAAACACCTTTATCCCATCTCTCCCCTTCCCCCGTCTCCCCCCTCTCCTCTCCCCACAGGACCTCAACCTAAGTTGCACCATTAATTAGGGTCCGGACGATACCTTCGTCCGGCTTTAGTTGTTCCAACCTTTTCGCCCTTTCTATTCCTGGCTGAGCCTCGGCTCAAGTCTAATGGAACAAACGTGTATATATATACAAATTAAGGTGTACAAAAATGCAAGGGTTCGTACAAATAAAAGTTTCTATATGCATCAATCCATACAGGCATCCATACATACATAAGTATCTATAAATATACATGATACATTGATGCATACACATATATGTAAGCATATATGCCTAAATACATATATAAAATCATACATGAGTACATACATAAAGAAATACATACGTTTTTATATGCATACAAAGGTGAATACATGAATGTTTATATGCATATACATACGAGTATCAAGCGTCTGAGAATGAGGTGTTGCTTAGGAAATTAATAAAAAAAATCACCTGCATGCGTGTACGTGCGTTGATGATCGCCAGCAGTTTGTGTTTCATTTGGCAAATGCAACCCACAAGATCAATTGGAAATAGACGTACAAGGCCGCTTCTTAGAACTCTCTGGAAATTAACTCTATCGCGTGAGAGAATATTAGCTGATGGAGAGGGAGTTTGGGAGGGACCGGTGCAAAAACCAGGCTATGGGAGGCTGCGGCGAGACACAGGCAGGGTAGGGCACAGGCAAGTCAGAGAGGTAAATGCGTCAAAAATTAGGAAGAGCGAATGGTCTTATGGTTATAGGGATGCTGGAGAGCACGCAGGTGACAGAAGGTGCAGGAAGCGAATGAATTGAGATAGGGGGCAATACAGGTAATATTAAACAAAGGGTAGGTCGACCGAGAAAAAAAAAGAAAAAAAAAAAGAAAAAAAAAAGGAAAAGGTGGAGGAGGAGGAAGAGGAAGGACCAAGCCGAGGAGGAAACGTAAGATTATGAATATGATTATGATTAGGAGAATTAGAAAAAGAAGACAAAATAAAGAAGAGCAAGATAAGATAAGGTAAAGAAATAGAAGGAGAAGGAAAAGGATGAGGAGGAAGGAGAAGAGGATCAGAGATGCTGGAAGAGATGGAAAAGGAGGAGGTTGAGCAAAGGAAAAGAAAAAAACGGGGAGGAGGCGGTAGAAGAGGAGAAAGACAAGGAGGATGAGAAGGAGTAGGAGGAGTAGGAGAAGAACAAGAAAAAGGAGGAGTTGGAGGAGGAAGAGGTGGGCTGAAAAACCGTTGCTGGCGCAATGACGAATGGGCGGCGTTTGTGTTGTTGTAGCGTTGCTTTTACTCTGCTTGTGTAGGTCTTCGTAATTGCTGCGTCGGGTATGGTCCTCCTCCTGTTCTTGGTCGTGGGTCTTGGTCTTGGTCTTGGTCTTGGTCTTGGTCTTGGTCTTGGTCTTGGTCTTGGTCTTGGTCTTGGTCTTGGTCTTGGTCTTGGTCTTGGTCTTGGTCTTGGTCTTGGTCTTGGTCTTGGTCTTGGTCTTGGTCTTGGTCTTGGTCTTGGTCTTGGTCTTGGTCTTGGTCTTGGTCTTGGTCTTGGTCTTGGTCTTGGTCTTGGTCTTAGTCTTAGTCTTAGTCTTAGTCTTAGTCTTAGTCTTAGTCTTAGTCTTAGTCTTAGTCTTAGTCTTAGTCTTAGTCTCTCTCTCTCTCTCTCTCTCTCTCTCTCTCTCTCTCTCTCTCTCTCTCTCTCTCTCTCTCTCTCTCTCTCACGCTAATCGAATAATCAACAGTTTGTTTTTACAGTATTTTGGTCAGTGTAATCATGAACTGATCTCCCTTTTTCCAGTCCATATGTCCCCCATGACTTTTGCTAAGATTTTTGGATCACCAATTAAAAAAGAAATAATTATTTGTAGTAAGGATTAATGACTTATCTTTATTGATTTGTTACTCATGATGACCTCGTATTATACACGAGGCAACCTACTTCTATCATAATTTTCATGTATTATTGCATCTACTTTTTTAAGCACTCAGAACGTCAACAAAATTTAAAACTTTTTGATACAATGACAAACTTTATATATTTTGTTCTTGTATTTGCCGCCAGAGAACAAGATTTCTTAAGACGATGTAAAGTTTGAATCAATGCCTTCGTTACGACGACGCACTTTAGATATATTATTCTGGTTGACGTCGAAAGGGGATGAAATGATGCTATTATCGACGATACTTCACCAGCGCCTAAGAGTATCACTCCGGGCTGGAATGAAACCAGGCTAAATGTTATCTTCGACATAGTGGACCTCAATAAAAAGAAATCCTTATTCATAAGTAAAGAAAAATCCTGGAGCAACGTAAAGCAAATCATCACGTGCTGGACCTATGAACGATACCTATTATCCTCCGGATGAGAGATCACATCTCGCACACAGACCGGTGTGTGTCACGTTACACACACACACACACACACACACACAAAACACACACAAACACACACGCTAACACACACACACACACACACACACACACACACACACACACACACACACACACACACACACACACACACACACACACACACACACACACACACACACACAAAGAAAGAGAGAGAGAGAGAGAGAAAGAGAGTAGTAGTGGTAGTAGTAGTAGTAGTAGTAGTAGTAGTAGTAGTAGTAGTAGTAGCAGCAGCAGCAGCAGTAGCAGTAGCAGTAGTAGTAGTAGTAGTAGTAGTAGTAGTAGTAGTAGTAGTAGTAGTAGTAGTAGTAGTAGTAGTAGTAGTAGTAGTAAAATCAGTCTGTTAGAAAAAACTGTAGGAGTGGCATGAAATATATTAGAAAACTGAGATCCGAAGGAAGGATGAGAAAGAAAAAAGGAAAAAAGAAAGAAAAAAAAAGAACAAAAATAGAGACCATTAGTCTAGCAACACCTGAAAAAATAAAATAAGAGGAGACGAAGTACATTTCATTCTAGAAAAGTTTAATGGAAGAAAAGAGAGAGACGGAAAAAAACGGGGCGGGGGGTTAAGAATAAATGTTATTGGAGAGGTGTTGAAGCCCTTTGAGTGTATGAGCAAGGATTATGAGTAAGAAATAAAAACGTAAACAACAATGATGGTAAAATGTAATAACGACAGTATAAATAAACATCAAAGGGCAACATGACAGTGATTCAATTAATAAATAAAGAAATAAAGAAATAGATAAGGAAGTAAGTGAATAGTTAAGTGAACGCATGTATAGTACACAGTAAAGTAATGTCGTAGCACATTAGTAAATTAAACTTTTTATCCCACCGTCGGAAAAGAAGACACTAATGTCGAAAGTTCTGTATATTTCGATCACTAACTGTGATCCTCTTCATGTATGCATAGAAGTTAAAAAGAGTACGTAATTCAACGAATAAATGTATTTTTATACAATAAAATTTAATTCAATGAGTAAGTAAATAGATTACCAAATAGACAAATAGTGAAATAAATAAGTGTACAGATTTTAATATTATTGTGTAAAAAAAATTAGAAATATGTAGTTATGTAAATTTGTATAAAAATAAAGAAGTGAAAAATATATAGGCAAGTAAATAGATAGATAAATCAATCAATCAAATAAATAAATATTTAAAAATACTAATAAACATATGATAACCAACCGAATATTGTAATAGGCAATTAGGCACATAGGTAAGTGAATAAAGAGACGGGTGAAAAAATGGAAGTATAGATGAATAAGCAAATGTAGAAGAGAGGCTAAACGCAGAGTATAAATAAGAAAATAAATGAATAGACACTTAATAGATAGATAGTTATAGTTGTTGAATGCGTGAATACATAAACGCATTGAAAAACAGAGAGAAAGGAGTGAAGAAGAACCCCACTTAAAAGGAGAACCGGCAGACAGCGGTAGAGCGAGTGCCCAGCGGTGGGAAAGAGTCGTTCCAGGAACCCACTCCAAGACCTTTGAGGAGATGCCGAACACAAAAGTGATGTGAAGACTTGTAACAGAAGTCTCCATTTCAGCACACCTGAGACACCTGAAAGGGAGTAAATAAAACAAAAAGATGTGGAATGGACATAAAGAGTCGTAGAATAAATAAAACAATAAAAATACGGAAGAGGAATTTATTAAGAACACAAAATACAGTAAATATAAGAATAGAAATATCTGGAGGAGAAGATTCCATACAAGTAAGGAGTGTGATGCGTACATGCGCAGAGAAAAGAGGAGAAAGCAAAATAAATCGTGGAAAAAAGGACAATAAATAAAAAATTATGTGAATGTAGGATAATCAAGGGAAATTGGGAAATCGAGAAAATGGGGAAAAAGGCAAAAACATAAAAATAAACAGAATTTAAATTATACAAAATGTTAGAACGAAGACAATATTTAGGAGTGTAAGTCACAAAGGACATGGCTGGGTGCACCTGTGAAGGAGGATATGGAGAATGGTTGTGGGTGATGATTGCGGAGACACGAGACGGAAGTAGGATGGGGCTGTGTGAAGGGGACAAGTGAGTGGAAGCGTGTTTACGTCAACATGAGTCTAGAGAACCTGAGCATTTTGAATGTATTATTAAGATGTTTACATATGTGAGAATGGGGCTGAAGCTCTCGCTAGAGCACATGAAATATTTCTGATCCGTAGAATAACTACTTATGAATTATGATATAAGGCAGAGATGTACAAACAGAGCAATGGGGATAAGGTTACCTTGGCGTATTCTTTGTAAAGTGAAATAGGCAGATCTATATATTTTTTTCCATTATGCTGGTAAAGTTCTTCATCTTTCCAGGTGAATGTTTTTCAATAATCAGGTCGTAATTGTTTAATATTTTCTGTACTATGCCTTTTTTATATATTAGTATGAATCTTGCCTCAATTGTTACTCCAATTAGAATATATGTATATGTATATGCATATATATATATATATGTATATATATATATATATATGTATATATACATATATATATATATGTATATATGCATGGTCGGGCGACATCGAGTAACATCGAGTAACATATATATGTATATGTATATTATGTATATAAATATATATATTTATATGTATATATATGTATATATACATATATATATATACATATATATATTCATATACATACACACACACACACACACTATATATATATATATATACATATTTATATGTATATATAATGTATATATATATATATATATATATATATATATGAATACATACACACACACACACACACACACACACACACACACACACACACACACACATATATATATATATATATATGTATATAATACATATATATATATATGTATATACATATATATTATATATTACAAAGGATTACAAAGGCGGAGCATGCCGACAGGAGACCTTTTGGTCCATATCTAGGTCGGATGCGAAAAAAAATCATGATAATAAATGAATAAAAAATTATAATGTCAATAATTAATAAAATACATAAATAAATGCATAGGCATTCATTATAGGCAGGCAAGCGCGATTCGTGTAGTCTGGAGACTATTCATCAGCGTCTCTCTGTCACTGGGCGGGCGCAGGGGAAATTGCTTCGAGTAACATTGGTTGGTGCGATGGTCAAATCCTTGTACAGGTGGGGGCGAATGACGGGGTGATGGTGAAATTCTCCTACAGGTAGGGGGCGAATGACGGGGCGATGGTGAAATTCTCCTATAGGTAGGGGGCGAATAACCGGCGCGATGGTGCAGATATTGGTTGGTGTCATGTTCAAATCCTTGTACAGGTGGGGGCGATGGTAAAATTCTCGTACAGGTAAGGGGCGAGTAACCGGCGCAGTGGTGCAGATTTAGGATTTTAGGTCTTAAGTAAACGTAGGCCCTTGAGAAAAGTGAACACAACTCCATACATCTCGTGGAATATATATACATATATGTACATATATATATATATATATATATGATGAATGTAGCAGCATATATATATATATATATATATATATATATATATCTTTTTCCAACCACAAATCACTTTTAATTCCATGCCATCGCAGTCGAGACTGAAGAATCGCTTGATGGAGGCATCCGTTGGAAATTGAAACGTGGACGAGCCGAGGATTCGAACCCAGCTAACCCGTAACAAAGTTGCAGTGACACAAAACAATACGCTATCTCTCTTGATAGCGTATTGGTTTAAGTCACTGTAACTTTGTTATGGGTTAGCTGGGTTCGAATCCTCGGCTCGTCCACGTTTCAATTTCCAACGGATGCCTCCATCGAGCGATTCTTCAGTCTCGACTGCGATGGCATAGAATTAAAAGTGATTTGTGCTTAAAAAAAGATATTAATTGATCACTGGGAACCATTCAGTGTATATATGTATATATATATATATATATATATATATATATATATATATATATATATATATATACCATACATACATATACCAAAGGCTCTTTCCCCCTTACAAGGGAGGTAGCCAAAAAACAAAGGCGTAAAATTCACTTCCACCCGTTCCATCCCCACACACTCCACTGCCATCCACCCCTTTCCTCCCTCTTATCTTGGCTCCTCCTGGATGACGGGTCATCCCTGCATCTCGCCTACTACCCTGGGTCAGAAGCAATCTCGTAAGACACAGCACATCCACAGCAAGGCCGCTTCACTAAATCGGCGACCACCCCCCCTTCTCCGTCCCCTCATGGAGCAATAGAGAAGACGGGGAGAAATCCCCTCGGGCTGCGTCACTTAATTTTTCACACATACTCCCTCACTCCCAATCCCCCACCCACTTCCGTCATGCATCACAGCATCATCCATACAAAATCTTTCTCCATTCACTCCGATCTTCTGTCCTCTCCTGTCCTTCCTCAACAGACATTCTCCTCTTTCCCAATGCCCTTTTACCCATCCTTGATCGCCCTGTCATGTTCATTCCTTCCACCTCTGCCTTCCACACCTTTCACTAATCTTTCTTTACTCATTCTTTCCATGTGTCCAAACCATCATAACCTCTCTCCTAACTCCATTTTCACCCCGTTTTCCTCCTCATCTCCTTTTTTTTTTTCATTCTATTCAGCCTAATAACCCATATCATACTTCTTAGGCACAATGTGATCCTGTGACGTCGTGATGTAACCCTGTGCCATCAATGTGACCATGTGACATCACTAATTCTGTAACATTACTGTATGGTACAGTGAAATTACTATGAAAACATGACGTCACGATGGGGGTCCTGTGACGTCATTTTGTTTGTGTCGTCACGATATGATTACATGATGTCACGATGTGATACTAGTTCACGATGTGATCAGGTAACGTCAATATGCGATAAAGTGATGTCACGATGTGATAAGATGACGTCATTATGTGATAATATGACGTCACCATGTAGTCCTATGACGTCAATCTGTGGCCATGTGACGTCACGAGACGATCCTATGACGTCATAATTAGATCCGGTGATGACACAGTATAATCACATGTCACTAGGTATTAAAATTATTTAAGTCAGCTTGTGGGTGATGAGACGTCACAAACTGCCATAGCGCACTATTGGATGAGGACGCTCGCCACGGGCTTCGAGGACTTCCCGCGGGAAGACTTGGGGTGAGCTGGATACATACCGAGGGTCCAGGCCCATCTTAGCGAGAGACGCTCAGGGAACGTCTTCACCCAGGACGAAGCCTCTTGACTAACGCCCACGGACGAGGTCGCTCGGAAACGACCTCGGCCTCGCATGTATGTTGTTATACGTTCTACAATCGATTTGGTGACTTCACTATACCCTCCGGGGATCGGAATCCACCTTGCCCTACTAATTTGATTCTCTTTACCATACCAAAGAAAGACCCAGGAAAAACGAGACTGGCTATGAACCTGAGCGCACTGAACAAATTCTTGAAACCCCTGCGATTCAAGATGGTGTCGGTGGCTCAGGTCCGGTCAACACTCCGGGAGGGAGTTGGGTTAGCGTCCCTGGACCTTCTGGACGCAGATCGGCATTTCCCCATCCACCCCCGATATGGCCTTTCCTGATGTTCCAGGTAAGGAGGGAGACATATAATTCTACCAGATTCCCTTTCGGACTCTCGCTTACCCCGAGGATCTTCACGAAACTAGTGAGAGTGGTAGGCGCACGCTGGACGGAAGCGAGCGTTTCCGCACTCATGTACCTAGACGGCTAGTTGATGAATTTGCCCACCGGGGAGGGTGCATCGGCCGACATCTCGGTGGCTCTGAGAGTGTTGCCGGACGTGGAGTTCGAGGTGGACTGGGACGGGTCTGCCCTCGCCCACACACAGAAACTATTGGCTCGGGATTGAGTGGGACACAGTCGGCGCTCTTCGGACGCTCCACTGCGTCAAGAGGGCGTGCTTCCCTCACACGTCCTCCCGCCTTAGGTGTGTGTGTGTGTGGGGAGGGGGGGCTTGTTGGGTTGCCTCAACTTCGCGACCCCGGCCCTTCCACTGAGCCGCTTGGGGCGCCAACGGCTAGCACGGGAGGTTGACAGGAGCATACCGCTCCTCCCGCGCGACCTGCCCGGGCCGGTACCCTCAGCACTCCACAGCTTGTTGCGTCCCTGGCTTCGGTCGGGGGCCCTGCGCCGGTCGGTCCCATAGTCCCCGCCCCCACCTCGAATGCCAGGGGCGGCGAACGCCTCGGACATGGGGTGGGGCTTCCAGTCGAGCTGGAGACATCAAGCTGCCGGGGACGGTCGGAAGATAAAAGGTCACTACACATCAACCTTCGAGAGCTGATAGTGGTGAAAGAATGACTCGAGCGACACCCCGAAATCTCCTGCATGAGCGTCCGCTTGGACATAGACAATGTGACGGCAGTACAGTGCGTGCAGAGGCAAGGTACGACCCGACCAGGTCCACTCCTAGCCCTGTCGGAATACATCTTCGCCGAGGCATCACGCAGGGCCATATCACTCTTGGCGAAGTATGTTCCGGGCCGGGAGAACGACTAGGAGGACGCTCTCTCCAGGTTTCAGGAGACTTCCGTGGAGTGGAAACTACGCCCACAAGTGTTCGAGTTGCTCTCCCTCCGCTACGGCACCCCAGAGGTGAACCTGTTTGCCTCCCCAAACACGACCCAGCTCCTCTCTACCTCACCTACAACCAAAGGACACGCACAGGAGGCCCAGACGCCTTCACGGAGGACTAGAACCGCTGGAAATACGTATACTTTTTCCTCCTCCGGCGACACCGGTCCTCCTGAAGGTCATGCAGACCCTCAGGTCTTTCAAAGGTCAGATCCTCCTGATAGCTCCCTACTGGCCAACCCAGCCGTGGTTCGGGGAGCTAATGAGATGGTGCCCTTCTCCCCTTCTACTGGGGTCAGCCTGCCTAGCCAACAACCTTACCGCACCCCTCCAAGCGTCACTTCAACTTGATACTTGGAGTTTCTACGGGGAGCTCTCAGCCAACTAATCTCTACAGAGGCAGCAGACAAGATGCTCAGAGCTCACCTTCCGTCCTCAGTGCGGCAATATGAATCCTGCTGACGGAGATTCCAGAACTACCTTCGGAGATACGCGATAGTGACCATCTCCGCCAACACGGTTCTGCACTTCCTGACTTGGCTAGCTGACTCCACCAACAGGGCACCGGCGACGATCTCGGCTCACTATACATCCCTCACTGATCCGCTACGCTTTGGCATGAACATCCGAGTGCCACAGAGGGCGTGAACCCTCCTAATGAAGGGGATCAGCGCCTCGATAGAGCCGAGACATCAACCAGTCCTGGCCTGGTCCTTGCATCGTCTTCTGCAGTACCTGGCGTTCGAAAGGGCCATTTTGGAGGAAGAACACTTCCTTCAACGTGCCGTCTTTCTGCTCGCCTTGACTACGGACTACAGGGCTTCACAGCTGGCGGCAATCACCCGCCACCCGTCCTTCTCCAAACTGGAGGAGGACAGCTCGGCCCTAACCCTGTCTCCATCACCAACATTCCTAGCCAAGAACAACAAAGCGGACGACATGATTGGCCCTCTCAGAATACAATCCTTCCTAGAGGGAGGACACTCACAACCGCTGCACCCGATCCGTGCGTTCAAAGACTACGTGGAACACACGGAAGAGATTTCTGAGGATCATTTCTTCTACAACTCGAAATCTAGGATCCCCTAACCCCGAGGTCCCGGGCGCACCTGCTTTGCCGCATTTTAGAGAAAGCCGACCCGGGCCATGCCCCACACGCCCACAACATCAGGGACTTCGTGGCATCGCTAGCGTTTCTCCGCACCCACTCTGTGGAGTAGGTGCGGGATCTAGGGGCTGGACATCGACGACTTCCTTGGGGACACGGTGTCTCTACCACTCGGTCGCCCCTGTCCCATGTGTCGCCATGGAAACGGCTCCACCTCTCTCATCTCAAAAAAAGAAGAAAAAAAAAGTGGAGGGGACAAAGGGCGACCGAGGAGTGGGAAGGGGCCCAGGAGCCGCTGAACAGGATGCGATTTTCTTATAATTTACGCAGTGTGTATTTTACGAGGAACTTGACAAACTGTTATCAGCCACTCCAAGAAACGACAAGATTGTTGTGCTCGGTGACTTTAATGCTAGAGTTGGATCGAACGTCAATGTCTGACATAGAAATATTGACAAACATGGGGTGGGGAAAGAGAATGCCAATGGGTTAAGACTTCTTAGCATATGTGCTCTTCACAGACGAACAATAACTAACACTTTATTCCAACTTTCAACTAAACAATAGATAACTTGGATGCATCCACGCTCCAAGCACTGGCACCTCATCGACTACATCATAACCCGTCAATCGGATATTCAGGACTTCAAAGTCACAAAGGCACTCAGGGGAGCTGAGTGTTGGACAGACCATCGCCCCATTCGCTCCGTGGTACAATTCGTAGTCCGTCCTTCCAACCGAAAACAGAACAAAAAACATCAGATAAACAGAAACCTTTTACAAGACCAGGGCAAGCGCAGAGAACTCCAGGACAGATTATCTCAGGCGATTGAACAACTTCCAGAGCCTACTGATAACACAAACCTGGATCAAATGAATGCAAACTGGAATGAATTTACAAATACACTGCATCATATAGCCTCCGAAGTTCTAGGCATCTCTAGGAAGAAACACCAAGACTGGTTCAATAAGAATAATGCAGAAATACATACATTTCTCCAAAGGAAAAATGAAGCATATGCAGCCCTTCTCAGTAACCAAAGTAACTACTCTCTGCGTGCAAATTTCAACAACCTCAGAGCTGAGGCTCAACGCTCCCTTCGACGGATGCAAAATGATTGGTGGTGCCAGAAAGCTCGAGAAATCCAGCAATTTGCAGATGAAAACGACCAGCAAAGTTTTTTCGCAGCCGTAAAGGTAATGTATGGGCCACGCCAAAGCTCAATAGCGCCTCTCAAAGCAGCTGATGGCCATATCATCAAAGATCAGCAAGGCGTATTGGACCGATGGTCCGAATACCTAAGCCAACTCCTAAACCAAGTGAACCCAATAGATGCACAATTTGCTGACCGCCTTCCCTGTCTACCCCTTCTTGACCACCTAGATGTTGCACCCACCTTTACCGAAGGCCATGCAGCCTGCAAAAGCTTGAGAAACAACAAAGCTGCAGGACCTGATGGCATACCAGCTGAAATATTCAAGTTTGGGGGGCCATGCTGTGACTCGGCGACTCCACAAGTGGACTAAGGGATTTTGGGAAGCTGGCTACTTACCACAATCACTCAAAGATCCAACCATGTTAATGATATACAAGAAGAAGGGGAATGCAGCTGAATGTGCTAACTATCGCGCAATCTCTCTCCTAGATACTGCAGGAAAAGTTATAGCCTGTGTCCTGCTGACCAGACTACTCGGCTACGTTTCAGAGTTAGTTCTACCTGAGACACAGTGCGGATTTAGAAAGGAAAGATGCACCTCCGACATGATTTTTGTCGCCAGACAACTACTGGAAAAAGCACAAGAACAGAGACAGGACCTATTCTTTGCCTTTGTTGATCTAGCAAAAGCGTTTGACACCGTGAACCGAGAGATGCTCTGGAAGATCTCGACAAAGTGCGGATGCCCACCCAAGTTTATGGCCATCATTAGAGCATTCCATCAAGGTATGTCCGCAAGAGTATGTGCAGGGGGCCTGCTATCGGACCCTTTTGAGGTATCGATTGGTGTTAAACAAGGCTGCGTCCTTGTACCCATCATATTCAACTTGTACCTTTCTGCCATTACCCTCCTAGCACGCTATAACACTCGAGCTGAACAAGGCCTTGCCATAAACTACAGATTAGACGGAAGCCTATTCAATCTTCAGCGGCTGAAATCTAAAACCAAAGTCCGCACAACCTACATATTCAATCTTCAGTATGCTGATGATGCAG
>NC_134802.1:17855012-17862512 GCF_046742065.1 Oratosquilla oratoria | reverse complement strand
TGGTTTTATTGATTGCACTTACAGTCAAGTACCCAGGACCCACATGAATTCCATTGTTCATTACAGTCAATTCTAAATAGTCGTTTATCAACTGTGTGTGTGTGTGTGTGTGTGTGTGTGTGTGTGTGTGTGTGTGTGTGTGTGTGTGTGTGTGTGTGTGTGTGTGTGTGTGTGTGTGTGTGTGTGTGTGTGTGTGTGTGTGTGTGTGTGTGTGTGTGTGTGTTAGTGTGTGTGTGTGTGTGTGTGTGTGTGTGTGTGTGTGTGTGTGTGTGTGTGTATGTGAAGTAATAGGGTATCTGCAGGGATATTAGTTGTGTGTGGTGAAAATAAGGTGAATCTTGGAGAAAATTATCCGTAGAATATATATATATATATATATATATATATATATATATATATATATATATATACATATATATATATATATACATATATATAAATATATACATATACATATGTATATGAATATATGTATATATGTATATGTATATATATACTGTATATATGTATATATATATATATATATATATATATATATATATATATGTTGAGACATTCTGACAGGTTGACGTAAGTGGAATAGGAAACACAGGAGTCTTAGTCTTGAGTTTATTCCTGACTAGTTTCGCAGGTATGCTTTTTCAAAGGAATAGGTTTACAAACGGGCTGTGGGCATTATATACATGGGGTTGACCTCACCACCTCCCCGAGTTACCATGTATATAATGCCCACAGCCCGTTTGTAAACCTATTCCTTTTAAAAAGCATACCTGCGAAACTAGTCAGGAATAAACTCCTGTGTTTCCTATTCCGCTTATGTCATATATATGCATATATATATATATATATATATATATATATATATATATATATATATATATATATATATATATATATATATAATGTTATGAAGGGATGACAGATGAGTGGAAAAGATTGTAGAAAACACGAGTTGGAGCGAGAACACTATATTCCTGACGTTTCGACTACAAGTCTTCTTCAGAGTGACATAGTATATATATTCTCCTTATGGCTCATCCGGCCGGACGTCTAAGAATATCGCATGCTGATTGGCCCGATACTCCCTCCTCCATGACCAATCTGGCGGCTGCAAATGGCAGATTAACAAAACCATTTCTGTGGTTGCTGATCTTTCCCAGTGTTATGCATGCGTACTCGACAAGCCTTCTCTTTTTCTTCTCTAGCCCGGTAGAGATAGGAAGTGCCTCTTCCCATTTTGTTAAATGCCCGTGCGTGTCCATGTGCACTACCAGACAATTTGACGTCCTGTGATGCCGCAGGTTGTTCTTATGTTCTGCTAATCTCTTTTTCAACCCCCGCAACGTCTCACCGTAGTCTGTTGCAGGACATCCACTGCATGGTATTCCACATACTTTGCTATTCTCATTGGTGTGCTGTTTTTGTGTGTTCATTAATACGTCCTATATTTTGCACCCGGATCTGTATGCTATTTTGAAGCCTGCTTTAGCTAGTGTGTTGATCAGGGCTCTTGCCTCCTTCGCAAATGGTACCACTAGATATTTTATTGAAGATCTCAGACGTGCATCTTACAGAGACAGAAACTCAAGTGGTCTCCCTTGGCCTTAAGTTCGACATCGGGTTATACGGGAAACAATGCGGCAAATCAATCATCATGAGCTACAGATGGGCGAAAAGGACATGGAAATAGGGTTTAAACATGGTATGATTTCTTGTTACCACGCCCTAGCGAACATCAACGAATGTGGTCTGCCAAAAAGATTCATGAGGGCGTTAGAAGATCTCAGCAGACGAACTGACATCATTAGTACGCAAGCGGATAAAGAGGGTGGAATCATGGTAATGAACATAAGTAGCTACGTTGAGAAGATGCAAGAGCTGTTAAACGATGAAAATACATATAAGAAGATCCCCACCGGCTTCGTACAACAAGAATGTAAGGAAGATTCTATCTAGGACTAGGAAAGGAAAAAAGAAATTAGGACTTTTGGAAGAGGCCCCATAACCACCCAAAATGAGAGGAATACCGAAGATGCACAAAGCTGGCATTCCAATAAGACCCATCACCTCAGGGATAGGCAGTGCCCCGCATCGCATAGCAAAACAACTTCCAAAGCCCCTTTCTGCACTACTAGGGATAATAAGCAACGCCCACCTACGCAACTCGTCAGATCTGATTGGACGATTCGTGAAAGTTAACTTTGAGAGGAAGAAGTTAGCTAGCTACGAAGTGACAGAGTTTTTTACCAACGTAAATATTGAGGGGCTATTGAGGCGTTAAAGAGGGTAATAATTTTTTTGAATGATAGCAACTTGCCAGTCAGAAAAGCAGACTACACAAAATTGGTGTCTCTGTATGTGAACTATGGTGCCTTTGTGTTTGAGGGCCAGGAGTTCAAACAACATCGAGGCTTGGCTGTGTGTTCACCATTAAATGCTCTCATGGCATCCATTTTTATGGGAACATTGGGTAAGTAGATATTTTTTCGTTCTCATTATCTCCTAGGAACACGGTCACTACCCGTTTTTCTTATATATCAGTTCTTGAACGTGTCCAAATCCCTCTCTGACTCGAATACCAACCCTGTACACAAAGCAGCTCTACGCTCAATTCCAATACATTAAACATGCCCCCTCTTTCTGCTAACAACTCTTCAGAAAATCCACCTGCTACTCGAAACACCATGACAATATAAAACTTTATCACCGTAGTCAAGGATGAGACAATATTACCTCCCTTTAACGGGAAGAACATTCCCGTACATAATTTCCTCTCCTAAGTTGAATAAGAGATAACCCAAAGAAACGCCACAGATGACAAGACTAAGGTGTCCACACCAGCATCCAGAATAGATAAGAATAACACATTAGATGGTGATGTCATTCGGTCGGATTTATTTGAGAGACCCACGAGTATCAGGAAGTGGAAACGCATTTTAAAAAGTCCTTTGCTGCATTTGAGCCACTTGGAGCACTTTCACCCCTATACTCTTTGGCCAAAACTTACAATTATGGCCTACATAACACAAGAAAAAAGTCAAAATAACTTCAACATTTAAAAGTGAACTCAGAGAAAGCCTCAAAAACTCAGACTGGGTATCAGACAATAAAATATCATTTGAACACATAGTCTCACTCATGGCATACTTTCGACTATTCTTCCAATCACACCAGACACACACCAGAAAGCTAGGTCAATTCCATTCACACCAGGTATCACACGAGGCGAATTCTCCAGGAAATTCTCTGACACGGACAAAGCTATCACTCAGATACAAAGCCAATTAGTACCCATCGCACCCACCCACAAAATAGCTCAGGTCATACAGTCCCCTCACATAACATGAGATCAAGACATACATCTCGCCCTCGATATCGCTCAGGCAAACGCTCTCCTTCAAGAACACAAATGGTTTATACATATTGCCACAAACCAGGACACCTCATTAACACGTGTTATCATAGATACCCTTCAAAACAAAATTACATTGCAATCATCACACTACATGTTTTCACTCGAGTGATCGTTGCCGTGTGCAGCTATTACGAGGGCAACACAGATCAGAATCCCCAAATTTCTCTTCCGCTAGGCATTCACGTAACACATCTCCTTTGTGACTACAGAATACAAAGACTCAGTGTACACCGAGGACAGTTACTCCATACTCAGATATTCATTCATCAACTCTACCGGTACATACCCTGGATATCCCAGACGCATCTTCCCATTTCTTAAATACCAATGCTACGTCTAACAACACGAAAGTGACAATCTTTCTCGAAACGGGTTCCTCAGTTAACATCATGTCAGTACACAGTTTCAACAAATTCCGTACTGAAACAAAACGTGTCACCATTTAAGAGCCCCCTGACGTCAACCTTTGCAATCATTGGTATTTTTTCCCAGACATTAGCTTCAAAGATGAGTATCCATCTATTCCAGTTACCACCTACGTAGCTGATGTTTATCTCTGCTTTATCACACGAGGATGCACCAACTGATAGCACAAAGGGCACCGCCACTCAAACATCTTCCCACAACTCTATCTCCACTACCTTACCGATAGCTGTGATCTTGCATTCCAAACGTAACAGACGCATTACTTCCTCATTTCCAAATCAGCAAAACTCAAGAAAAAACACCCAGTAAATTCCGTTGTTCTTTCACCGCTTGAGGACACCTTCTTGCCCCTCTTAGAGGAATTCAACAACAAATCCACCCCAGTCTCGGAAGTGTTATCTACATTCATACACACTCACGCAGTGCTTATCAGTTCAAAGACGTTGTTCCCTCGTGAGTATACAAAGATACACAAAAGAGTTTTTCATGCACTAGATACCGATGTACTCTGTATTCCAGAAATTTGCCGTGTCAATGGCACTTCCCTGCTTTCAGCCATCAGCTCTATGTCAAATAAACGTCACACTTGCGTTTTACTTGGTAATGGATGACAAATTCCCTATTTCTCAAATTTGTACCACAATTTCCGACGTACTCACAGCAAAGAAACCCATTGATGCATCACATTTCAACCCCATAGACTTCCCTAATGCACAAGCAGACTTATTGCACTTTGCAACAAGTTCAGACATACCATTGCCACTCCAGGTGAACCCCTTGAAGTCACTAATCTTATTCAGCATCATATACCTCTTCGTGAGAACTCTAAATCACGTTACATTTCTGCATACTGATTACCACACAGCATACGCATGATTGTAAATAACCTTATCCATGACATGATTGCGCAAGACATTATCGAATTATCCATCAGCGAATGGAACTTCCCCCTTTTTATTGTCCCTAAATACAATGGTTCCTTCCGCCCAATAGACTTTAGAGAGTTAGATAAGCTAACCATACCAGACATGTAAACTATCCCTGTATTATAAGACATCCTCCACTCCGTCGGGGAAAACAACAGTGTTCATGACCTTAGACCTTATGTCGGATATTTCTAGAACCCCTTTGCTCCAGAGTTTAGGCTTCTGACAGCCTTTAGCACACCCATAGATTATTATCACTTCAAACAACTAGCCGTGGGCCTCGTTTCAGCTCCTTCAGTGTACACACGACTTATGCACACAGTACTTACAGGTCTCATAGCTCATTCAGTGCCCATGTACCTCGATGACGTGATCATCGCTTCCAACTCCCATAATGAATATCTACATACTCTACACTCTGTCTTCTCACGACTACCAAAGTAGGTCTCAAAGTGAAGTTTAAGAAGTGTTCCTTCCTTCAGAAAGAAATACGAATCTTACGGCATGTCCTTAATTCATAAGGAATTTTAACCTCAAAGACGAGGGTTGAATTCCACTAAGGTCAACTCGTAACGTCAGTAAAGGCATATGATAGTTTTGATTTCTCTTCCCCCTCTACCCCGAGTTTAGAGAAAGGCTACCATATCTAGCTAACTCGTATTAGAAGTAACCGCTGGGTAAAGGGATTTCATAGCGTTATCTAAAGACTATATTTATGGTTAAGGATGGGATTATTCCATGAATAAAAACGAATCCGTCAGATGATTTAGAAAGTATGAGATGGAAAATAATAACGAGGGGGACTCCAGCAGAAAGAAGTGAAACTTCGAGGCATATGATATAGTAGGAAGAACAGAAGGAGGAGAAGAACAAGGCAAAAATGGAGGAGGAGAAGCAGAAGAAGAAGGAGGTGAACGCAGGAGGAGTTAGGTATTGAATGAAGCTGAATGAAGAGAAGGACGTGGATGAAGAGGATGAAGTGGTAATGGGATTGGGAAAAGGGCAAAAGAAATTGAAAGAGGAAAGGAGGAACAAAGGGTGAGTGAGACAAAGAAAAAAAAAAGGTGAAGGTGGAGGTGAAGAAAGATGACGTGGAGAAGGAGGATGACGTGGACAAGGAGAAGGAGGAGGAAGAGATGGTCCATGGAGGAATGGCGGTGGTATTGTTCCAAGGAAGGATTAGTCAGCGGTTGTAGAATCGGTGAGTGTGGAGGAGGGGAGGGGAGGGGAAGGGAGGGATGGAGGAAAGGGGTTTTTCATGGAGGTGGGAGGAGGGGGAGAAGGTGCTCGTATACTCAGAAAGATTAGAACGGAAGGTGGAGTTTGAGTGTTAGTAGTAGTGATGGTTTTTGGAGAAAAGAATCTCAATGGTTTTGGTACGATGACTGATGTGCTGGAGATGGTGGAAGAAAGATAAGGTTGTCATCTTTACCAGTGGCCCCTAATACAAACAGTCATTCATCCACAACCCTTGTCAAAACAAGGATGAAAATATGACGATATTAACTCTTCGTAACCATCAACACCACCACCATCACCACCACCACCAGACTCATCACCATCATCATTACACCTAACACAATCGACACCACTATTGCAACCACCAATGCATCACAATCACAATCACATTTCTCGACCCAGCACTACCAACACCACCATTGCTACAAAAGTCATTATCATCAATATCACTATTACCACTATAATCATTTTCATAATTGCCGTCACCTTCGTCCCTCACCCACCATCATCACCATAACAATCACCATCATTACCACCACCATCATCACAATCATCCCCATCACCACATTTTTCCCATACCCACCACCGCCACCTTTCCAAGCACCCCCACCACTCGTGCTTCCCTCTAACCTACGATCCAGCCACCGTCCTTTCAGCTGTGCAATCGATATGTTTGCATTTGTTCATAAAGTTGACTAATATGCACAGTGGGGGTGAGGGGGAGGGAGGGGAGGAGGACAGATGGGGGAAATGAGGTAGAGGAGGAAGACGATACAACGCCACAGGAAGTAAGGAAGTACCGAAAGTGAATAGAAGAGGAGAAGGGAGAATGAAGAAGAGAAAGGCTTGATGAAAGAGAAATTTGGAGAATAACTATGCTACAACCGAAAAAAACGTAGGTTGGAGAACGAGGTCGAAGAATGACAGAAGATCCATGGAATGATATAAAAAAAATTGAAGGTAATAATGAGAGTGAATCATAAAAAAAAAAAAAAAAAAAAAAGTTCCAGAAACAGTAGCGTAAGTATATAAAGATAATAGTGAATGGATAAAAAATGATAGGTAGATAAACAAATAAATAATTAAGTGAATAATGGTAAAGAAAATAGCATAACGGTCAGAACAGAAGGAACAACAAAAAATGCTATAACTAGGAAATAATAATATGAAAATAGAAAGATATTAAAAAGGCAAGGCAAATTAAAGCAAAGAAGAGCCTACCCAGAATACAAAAAAAAAAAAAAAAAGCTATAAGCACAGGTGAAATTATAATAAATATGGACAAGAGTAATGAAAACGGGTGAAGAAATAATGAAATGAAAGAGGTTGGGAAGACATGGTATTGGAACAACTAAAAAAAAAAGACAGAATATGGTAATGAATGAATAAAGCTATAAGAAACTTAAGGATACCTTTCATCAAATGAAAAATAAAAAAAGGATATGATGTTAAAAACTATGAAAATAAAATGAGTAAAAAAACAACAACAAGAAT
>NC_134802.1:17842512-17850012 GCF_046742065.1 Oratosquilla oratoria | reverse complement strand
ATCCAAGGTTTCGCGGATACAGGGGACCAACATCAATTTTATAATGCCCTTAAGAGAGCCTATGACCCACGAAGTAATAACCTCTGCCATGTCCGAAGTGCTGACGGCTCCACACTCTTTACCGAGAAAACCGACACCCTCAGGCGATGGGCTGACCATTACCAAGAATTATTGAATAGACAAAATCCTACTGACCCTACTTTTCTCGACAGCCTTCCCAACCTTCCTGTAATTCAAGAATTGGATGACATACCAACCATCCAAGAAGTGAGCCGTGCAATCAACAGCCTCAAGAACAATAAAGCCACTGGTCCTGGTGGCTTCCCAGCTGAGCTCCTAAAGCATGGTGGGCAAGCTGTTGTGAACTGTATCCACAATATAATTCAAGAAGTGTGGCATTCAAGTTGCTACCCACAACAATGGAAAGATGCAGATATCATCAGCATTTACAAAAAGAAAGGGGACAAGAACATCTGTGGCAACAGTCGAGGCATCTCCCTTCTGTTAACTTCAGGGAAGGTAGTCACTAGAATATTATTGTCTCGAATTATCAACAACATCATAGAACGAGTATTACCTGAATCTCAGTGTAGCTTCAGACAAGAGCGCAGCACAGTCGACATGGTGTTTGTGGCAAGACAGCTCCAGGAGAAAAGCATTGAGCAACACCAAGACCTCTACATGGTGTTTGTAGATCTTGCCAAGGCTTTTGACACTGTGAACCGTTCTCTCCTATGGCAAGTACTTGTAAAATCTGGATGCCCACCAACATTTCTGGGTGTCCTGAAAGCCTTTCAAGATGACTCTATGGCTCGAGTGTCCAGTTCTGGGCTCAAGTCTGAGCCATTCCTTGTTGAGTCAGGAGTGAAGCAGGGGTGCATTATTGCTCCCATCTTATTCAAATTATTTCTCGCTTCAGTCTCCAACATTGCTACACAGCAAATCGATCCTGCTGATGGTGTCAGGATGTCGTACAGGCTGGATGGCAACCTCTTCAATCTGCGACGCCTCTAAGCCAAAACACGTGTGACAGATGAGGTAATACATGAACTGCAGTACGCAGATGACACTGGTTTAGTGAGCTCCTCCAAAGAGGGTCTTCAGCGCACAATCAACGTTGTCTCAAATATATATAACAGATCTGGACTAGTCATCAACATAAACAAAACAGAAGTGCTTAGTACCTCTCAACAACAAGAGCCTCCGGAATTCACTATCAATCAACAACCTCTGAAAAACACTCAAGAGTTTACCTGCCTCGGCTCAGTGCTCACTAACTCCTGTGACCTGACAAGCAAAATCCAGCGCCGCATTGGTTTGTCAGCAGCAGCTTTTGGTAGACTATCACACAGAGTGTTATTGAACCGCAACCAAACCACCACCACCAAGGTTTCGGTGTATAAGGCAATCTGTCTCTCCATCCTTCTGTATGGCAGTGAGTCATGGGTGCCTTATAGACGCCATTTGAAAAATCTGGAGGCCTTTCACACCATCTGCTTACAGCGCATACTGGGTCTAAAATGGTGGCTCAAGGTACCTCACAGTGAAATCCGTCGACGCACACAAATGGACCCACTGGAAACCGTCTTAACCCAACGTCAACTACGGTGGCTGGGGCATACCATCCGCATGCCAGAAAAGAGACTATCACGTAAAGTTCTCTATGGAGAACTTGCTGAGGTCAGACGCCACCCTGGGGGCCCACGTAAACGACAACGCTGAAAAAATGTGGCATCGAACCCACCACCATTGAAAATGTTGCTGCCGATCGGAGAGAATGGCGATCTACATGCCAAAACGGCTTAGATACTCTCGCTTCCACCTACAACGATCGGACAGAACATCGAAGACGGCAAAGACATGCAGCACATCAGGCAGAGGATAACTTTCCCTGTGATACCTGTGGCCGTATATACAAATCGAGAATCGGACTCCACATCCAACAGCGAGTTCATCTGGCGTAAAACCACTTCTAGGCATGGTGTATACACCTCATATACATGACGAGTAATATAACCCCAGTCATATAACCCACTTCCTCACTCACTGTCCACCACAAGCATCAAACGCTGACCTAGGCACTCCTCTCAAACAAACGCCGACTCAACATTACGAGCTCCTGTGAACAACACTGTCGACCACCAAACGACACACACACACAGACGAACACACGCGATCAATCTAGTAGCCACCCAGTACTGACATACGATATTACGTATACTGACGGTCCTCCCCTGGATATATAATTAACATGTATGATAGTAGACATCAATACGTAATTAATGCAGTTGCCCCACCCATGTGGGACAACAGACTAACAAGACATTATTGTAAAGATCACGATTAAGGGCAACTCTAGAATTTGTCTACTCGACACTTCCGGGCATGAAAACTGGCTCACACACCCGAGGAGCGGTCGGTTCTAGTGACGTGCCCTAGTGATAAGACTGTGTAATAGTGTGTAAACTAAGTTGCTTAAGGTGTGACAAATAAAGAACAAAAACTTAAAGGTGTGACAAATAAAGAACAAAAACTTAAAGGTGTGTGACCAAGTGACCCCTTTCTGCTGATGATGTAACGACCCCGTTACATTTTGTGTCTACAAGTAACGTTGGATGGAGATGATGTAACGATACCGTTACACCCGTCCGTTACATCACTGGTGGCAGCGGTGGGATTTAGTTAGTTGGAAATGGAAGGGATAGGCTGGACAGATGTGGAAGTTGGGTCGTGCTGTCTTGCAAGTTGCTATGGTCTCCGGTGACGTCAGTGTCAGCCACTGACCGTCGGTTGATTTTAAGATGGTAGAGGTTGGTAGGTTGAGGGTCATTGTGCGGTTTTGGTAAGGGTATGGGAAAGGATAAGTTTCCCAAAGGGAGAATCTCTTGATAGGGTCCATCGGTATGTTGATTAAAATAAATTGTTGAAAGATAGTTGATGCCAAGATGGGGTAATAATGCTGTATTTCATGTTTAGAAAAGAAGGGGGTAAGTTGTAGTGTACTGTGGGCTCGTCGTAGTGTCTGGGTAAGCTGGGTTGGGGTGATCATTTGGAAGTCGACTACACCTGCGTGGGCGTTCCAAATGTCTCTCTGGATGAGATTGGTATGGTCTTTGAGGCTATCTAGTTCTTTGTCTAGTTTATTCAGGTGATGAAGGAAGAAAAGGGCCGTTTGGGAATTTGTGATCTGAGACAACTGGGAGTTTGTGAAGTGTGCAAGGTCATTGTATTTGTCAATGACCGAATTTACAGAATCAGCGAGGAGGTCTATGTTCTGTGAATTTAAGTCTATGAGTTTCCCTTGTTGTTGGAGTACTCTTGTTATTTTTCCTATGTGTGAATGAACTGTTTGAATGTCTTGATCAGTAGCAGTTCCAAATAGGGATTTAGAAATAATGCCAACGAAATCGAATAGACCTCTTTTGGTTCTTCCGGTCTTTGTAGTGTCGTTGTCTGGGTCTGGGAGGTGGTATATTGTGTATTTTATCTTGTCAAGTTTACTCTGTAATGTGTTGACGTTGTGGTAGAGTATCAGTGAGATTTCATAATTTTGATGAGTGTTATTTGGTACTTGCCTGCCTATTAATTTCTCTATATCTAGTAGGTCATTTTGTAGTTTAGTAATGGGTTCTAGCAAGGATGTGGGTGAGATGCGGAGTTTCACCATGATGGAGTCTTCGACGCATGCTGCGGTGCCATGCCTGTTGACTATGGCGCCGGGCAAAAGCCTTGGGACGGAGAGGGCGAGGTGGACGATGAGGGGGAGGAGTTGTAGGGATTTCATCTGTGGAAAAAGGGGCAGTGTCTGAATGACTAAGGATATGTTTATCTGACTCTCGCTAAGGTTATATTGGTCGGAAGGAAGTAGAGAAGTTTCAATAGATATGCGGAAAGGAGTTCTTATTGGAAATGGGCCATTTTAACCTCCACTGATAGATACATGACGTCCTGCATCTTCAGGGGCGAGAGCTAGAGTGCATGTTTAGTTGCGTCGACGCAGAGTCATGGGATGAGACTTGCGTTTTGGTGATTGGTGTGTGTCTGTGGTAGGTGGGTTGTGGATGGGAGGTGAGATTGGGTCGAGGTTCAGTTTGACCTTTCTCAACTTCTCTCCATGTATGGTGAAGGTGGTGTGATCGGAAGGATCTGTTAGTAGGAAAACATTGTTAGGGAGTGAACTTGTGACTGTGAAGGGGCCTAGGAATTTGGGTTTGAGTTTGTTTGTCCTACTTGAGTCTTTTACCATGACTGAGTCGCCAAGTGCTATGTCAAGTGGAATTGACCGTTTGTGTTGTTTTGTCTTTGTCTTCTCCTGGGCCTCTTTCAGGTTTGCTCTAACTTGTTTGTAAATGGTTTGCATACCTCTTTTGATGCAGTGTGCGAGGTTTTCTAGGTTGTATAGGGGTGGGGTTGGTTGGTTGAATATTTGGTAGGGTAGGCGCATTGGTTGGCCGAAAATGATCTCATGTGGGGACATCTTTGTTGCGGAATTGACTGTGCTATTGATACTGGCTTGTACCTGTGGTAGCCAATCTTCCCAACTGTCCATGAGGTCGTTGACCAAGGGTCTGAGAATCTCTAGGACCTTGCGATTTGTTCGCTCAGTCAGACCGTTTCCCTGTGGGTGGTATGCAGTGGCAAATGTTTGGTCAATGTTGTACAGGTGTGCTATTTCGCGCATCACCTGATTTTTAAATTCTGAGCCATTGTCAGATAACATTGTGTGTGGTATGTTGTATCTACAAAAGATATTGTTGACTAGGGCTTTGGCTACAGTCTCTGCTGTTTTGTCTTGGAGTGGTATTAAGATTGTGTATTTAGAGAAATATTCTACTGCTGTGAGTACATAGTTGGAACCTTGATGGCTCGTTGGCATTTTCAGTAGGTCAATGCCTAGTGTTTCCCATGGCTCTGCAGGGAGTGGGATGTCTTTAATGTGTATTTGTTTCGGGTCAGGGCCTCTGAATTGGTTACAAGTTACACAAGAATCTATGTGTGTGGTTATATCTCTTTTCATGTTAAGCCAGTAGTATGTGTGCCTAGCAGTGTTTAGTGTCTTATCTCTGCCCGAGTGGCCTCCCATTGCACTGTCGTGCAATATGTGTAGGACCTTGGGGACAAGGGCTCTGGGGATAACAGTAACCTCTCTTGTGTTAATGGTTCTCCTTATGACTCCGTCGACCAGTTTGAGTTCCTCAATAGGGATAGGTGGTCGGGAGTGTTAGGGGGTTTGTGAAATGAGATGTTGTTTTATTGGGGACCATATTGGGTCACTGTCTGTTTCATCCCTAAGTTCTCGCATGGGTATGTATGTGGTTTGGGTGACAGGGTTGATGTGGTTTTGTCTGCTCAAGGAATCTGCCACTACATTAGCTTTTCCGGCTAAGTATGTTATCTTGGGATCAAAGTCTAGTAAGGTGGTTTTCCATCTAGCAATTCTCCCGTGGAGGTCTTTTGTGTTGAAAAGGTAAACTAGGGGTTGGTGGTCTGTAAAGATGTTTATATTGTACCCTAGAATGAGATGTTTAAAGTGTTTGAGTGCCCAAACGATAGCTAACCCTTCTTTGTGTGTTGTGGAGTAATTACTTTCAGCCTTGTTGAGGACTCTACTTGCGTAGGCTATGGGGTGCTCTTTGCCATTGTCGTCTTTTTGTTGTAAGACTGCGCCTATTCCTACAGAGGAGGCGTCTGTGTAAAGAAGGAATTCCTTCTTCATGTCAGGGAAAACTAGTACAGGGGCTGTGGTGAGTGCGTGTTTGAGAGTGTCGAAACTTTGCTGTTCTGCTTCTGACCATTGAAATGGCTCGCCTTTCCTTGTGAATTTGGTCAGAGGGGAAGCAATATCAGCAAAGTTTCGGATAAGGTGTCTGTAGTGTGATGCAAGACCTACGAAGCTTCTAGTTTGGGTTGTGTCTTTGGGTGTTGGGAATTTGTTTATAGCTTCTATCTTGTCTGTGTTGGTATGGATACCTCTGGCATCTACCTTATGTCCTAGGAAGGTGAGTTCCGTCTGTAGGAATTTACACTTTCCTAGTTGGACTTTTAATCCAGTGTTATTGAGGAAAGTGAGAAGGAAGGATATGTTGTTTACTTGTTTGTTGTGAAAGACATTAAGAAGGTGGTGTTTATATTCCTGATATGTGATTCCACATGCAACTAAACTGTCTAGCATCCTTGCCTTTGAACGGCAAATGTCAGATGGGTCTATTTTCTGACGGCACAAATTTATTTTATCTGTCTCAGAGTAGTGTTTGTTCTTTGAGAAGAACAGGTCACATGCTGTCAAGAAGTCTGTAATGGATAGTCCACTATCTTGGGAAAAGGTTGGGATTTCTGTGAGGGGGGTTATGGTTTGATAGTTGTTAATTATTGTTGGTTGAGGTTGTGGGTAAGGATAATATTGTGGGTTTGGAGGAAGGTTAGGTGGTGGTTGGTGGTATGGTGTGGAGTGGGCTTGACCAGATGGGGTATGGGGGGAAGGAAAGGGGAAGTTTTGGTACTGCTGCTGAATGGGAGGGGGGTTATTATGTGTTGGGATATGGGGGTTGGATGGATTATGGTTTATAGGAGGTTTAGTTTGCATATTTGGCTGGATGGGAGGAATGGGTGGTTGTAGTTGTGAGGGGTGAAAGGGGTCTACTTGAGGAGGCTGGTTGAAAGGTATGATATTAGGAGGAGTAATATGAGGAGTTGGTTGGGTGGGTTGTTGTGGTTGAGAGGGGTTGGAGGGGTCTACTTGAGGAGGTTGGTTGAAAGGTATGATATTAGGAGGAGTAATATGAGGAGTTGGTTGGGTGGGTTGTTGTGGTTGAGAGGGGTTGGAGGGGTCTACTTGAGGAGGTTGGTTGAAAAAAGGTAGGACATCGTTCTCATAAAGAGGGGCTATTGGGGTATCTGCCTTAGGATTAGTTTTGTCAAGATTATTTAACTGGTCATTGGTTAACTGTTTAGAGGTACTGTCAACCTGTGGATATAGGTAAAAATGGTCTGGTTTGTCATTGTCAATTAAGTCTTCTGTGTGTATTTCCTCTTTGTCACTGGATATGTCCTGTGGTTGTTTTTCCTCTTTGGATCTTGACAGGACGCTATGCATCTTTTGAAAGACTTTACTTCTGGTTCCAGTCGCCATGTTTGTCGAAGTATGTATTAGTTAATAGTTAGTATGTATTAGTTAATAGTATGTATTAGTCATTAGTTAGGTTTGATTTGTAGTCTAAGAAAAAAATAGTTAAAATAGGAATAATAGGTATATAGTAACTAGGGGTAATATGTTATGCTTAGATAAGGGAGGGGGGATATGGGATGTCAACATTTATATAATAATGGTTAAATATTGTGCACATTATAGTATAATAATCGCTGGTTAACAGTAGTAATTATGAAAGGTAAGTTACATTTATAAAAATGTCTAAGTTCTATGTAAAATATAAATGGAGTTTAGACAAGAATTACTTAACTGTAAGAATACATATGAATGTGATATTATATAATATAACATGT
>NC_134802.1:17822512-17835012 GCF_046742065.1 Oratosquilla oratoria | reverse complement strand
TTTTCGTGTGGTTTCAGGGCACTCCGCTTCGGGACAAATCACTTTTTGATAAACGCTCCAAGTTATTGTATATTTTGCGGCTCCACCAAATAACTATACGGGTGAGCTCGTGGTACTTTTTTTCTTTTCTCGCTCTCTCTCTTTTTAACTACTTAATTTTACAGAGGGAAGACTCACTTCTTCCTGTTTCTATATTTACGGTATGTTCGTATAAAAATACACCTCTAATTTTTATGAGTATTCATATATATATATATATATATATATATATGTGTGTGTGTGTGTGTGTGTGTGTGTGTGTGTGTGTATGTATGTATATATATATATGTATTTCTATATGTATATATATGTATATATATACATATATATATATATATATGTACGTATATATATATATATATATGTATATATATATATATACATATATATATATATATATATATATATATATATATATATATATATTTCCACATATGTATCTTTCTTACCAGATGCCGCGTTTTTGATGAGACTCCTCCAGCCGTCACAATCTTCGTATAACCTCTCTTGATTTATTTCTTCTAGTGTTAAAATTCTTATCTCTAAATTCATCTTTACACAACCTAAACTTCTCTTTCTAGGTCTTCCCGCCGGCTTTTCCTTCTTGGTTGCCACTCCATATATTTCTTAGGATATCAGTTGTCTTCCATTCTTTTTTAGCTGCCCATACCACATCAAGTTGTTTGTTCCTATGATTTCTACAATAGGTTCTACTTCCAATTTTTTTTTTATTCTCTCGTTTCTGATCCTATCTCTTCTGGTGGCTCCCATGATAATTCTCAATGCTTTCATTTCTGCGGCTCCTATCTTAGATTCTATTTTCTTTGTCATAGTTCATGTCTTTGAACCGTACATTAGGACTGTCTTAATATAGTAGTGTATATGACCTTTTTACATTTAATTGGTACATTTTTGTCTTTTAAGCTTTGATAAAAGATGTTATTTTTTCGTGATTTCACTTTCCTGGTGATTAATCTGTACAAATAAAATTCACAAATAACTTAATTTGTTGACTTGCCTCAGCTGTTGTTCATCTATGCATATATTGTATTCTTTTCTAATTCTGTTGACGTGCATAATCTCGGTTTTATTTTTGCTTATTTGTAGACCTTTCTCTCTCGTAGCTTCCTGCCACCTATCTAT
The DNA here is from genome assembly GCF_046742065.1 of Oratosquilla oratoria. Classification (NCBI taxonomy): domain Eukaryota; kingdom Metazoa; phylum Arthropoda; class Malacostraca; order Stomatopoda; family Squillidae; genus Oratosquilla; species Oratosquilla oratoria. Next base: position 17,833,830 of record NC_134802.1, on the reverse strand, counting down.
CGCCGCTTGTAACTAACTTGGTTTTCCGATATTATAGCTACATCATCTGTGTACGCCATTTTTATTTCTTTGTCCTCGTTGGTGCAAATTTCTCTCATACACTTGTCCATGAATAGGATAAACAGTAATGGTAACAAAATACCCACTTGCCTTATTCCTGTTTTCACGTTAAACCATGTACGAGCACTTTCAATTTCCCTATTTTAATTTTGCTCTTATTATTCTGATATAAACTTTTCGTAACTCTAATCAATTTGTATAGTTTGTAATGCTGGGCTCCTACCACTTCCCCCCAAAAATTTCTAGCTATTCTGTCGAATGCTTTTTCCAATTTTATGAATGCTATATGCGTGTTTCTATCCCATTCCCATCTCATCTCCTAAATAATTTTCAAAGTAAATACTAAACCTTTCGCTCCTCTCTGTGGTCTAAATCCGTGCTGCCAGTTTCAAAACCTCTTTTCAGTGATGTTCCTTTGTCTTCTTTCTAAAATTCATACAATTTCCCTGTATGTGACATAAGCGAAAATTCTCTATAACTTCCACTGTTTCGTTTGTCTCCTTTTTTAAAGATAGGGCACACTATAGCTGTTTCCCATTTTTTGGCACTTTTTCTTGCCTCCAAGTCATATTGAAGATTTTTCTTAACCATTCTACTAATTCTGGTCCAACTTACTTAAATTTTTCTATTGGCATTTCGCCATCACTCGGTGTCTTTCCATTTTCCATATTCTTCAGTACGCTTACAATTTCCTCAGTTCTGATATCTTCTATATTAACTTCCTCCTGTTGCCATTCTTTTCGAACTTCGTACTAAGCCTCTCCTATTTTCAACAGCTCTTCAAAATATTCTGACCACCTAACTGCAATTTTCCCTATTCTAGTATGATGTGTCCGTCCTTATTATTCGACGCATATGCTACTTCCTCATTTTCCTTTTGTAATTTTTTACCATATTTTACAAAAAAAAAAAAAATGTACCATTGCTGTCCCCCATTAAATCCCTTTCGATAGTAATCCACACGTCTTGTTTCAGTCTTCTTTTAATTTTCTCAAATGCTTCTCTCTCTACTACATATGATTCTCTGTCCTCTACTTGTCTAGTTTTCATACACGTTCAAAATGCTTTCATTTTCTTGTTCACTGCCTATTTGACCTTTGTTCCACAACGCTGTGCTCTTTTTCTTTGATCTGTATCTTAATCTTACTCTGATTCCAGGTACTTCTCCCGTTACTCAAATTACAGTTTCTTTCAAGTATAATTATCTAATATTCTACATCTTGTTCAGAATTTATATTTATTGGCGCTTTCTCTGCTATTTTCACTCCCAATCGTTCTTTAGTGTTATCTGTTTATAGATATTCAATATTTTTAGTTTTTTTATTTTCTTTTTCGCTCTCCTCTTTGGTTTTGTATCTTGATTTTAGCCAAACCTTTCTATGATCTGACTCTAACGAAACCAGTAGTACTGCTTTCACATCAAAAAACAAATTCTTATTGTTCGTTGCAAACAGATCAATCATTGAAAGGTCTGTGTATCGTTTCTCTGTCTCATTCCACCTACACATACATTTATGACTTAGCCTATATATTTGAAAATGTTCATAATCAATATTGTGTTTCTTACACAGAAATCTATTATCCCCATCACTTCTGCATTTCTGTTACCAGCGCTAAAGGCGCCCAACACCCTCTCTTTCCCTTCTCTTTCCACTTCTACGTGCCCACTCTAGTCTCTTAGAATGATGACATTTTTCCTAAATTGTACACTCTCATAAGATTCCTGTAGCTCACTATAGAACTCTTCCTTCTCTTTCGCAATCCTTCCTTGTTGGGGGTATATATATACCATAATGAAACTGATCTCCTTCAGTTCCATATCTAATGATACACTTATTATTTTTTTGTTTTTGTATATCACGTCACTTACTCTTTTAGCTATGGATGAATTCATCACAAAACCGACTCCGTGTCTGCCATCTTAATTTTCTATAAAGATGTAGTTAAAATCTTCATGGAGTTTCCTTTGGCCTTCATTCTTTGTTCTCGTTTCGCACACTCCTAGTATCTCTAAATTTCTTTCTTTTATCATGTACACTATCTCTACTTCTTTGTCATTCATTGTTGACAGATTACTAGTTGTAATTCTATTATTATTATTATTATTATTTTCAGGGAAACTGGTCTATGGGATTGCCGAGTTGTGATCGGGTTGGTCATCCGATTTCGAGGCTCGAGCTGCATTTCATGTGCTTATATATGTACATTTATACATTGTAAGAGGCTGGTAGATAAAGGTAGACAAGTAAGGTAGATAAAGGGGTAGGTGGTGAGAATTTGATAATTCCATTTTTATGTGTAGGATGTTTGTTAAACAATAGCAGTAAAGGAGTTGCATAATCTCGCTCCTTATGTTAAGTTTATAAACAACCGCTAGGGACCAGATTTTAATGCTGATGTGACAATATGTAAACTAAGCCATTCATGCATCGATATCGAGATTGCTTGTGTAAGCAGTATTTCTTAAGACGTTGTAACAGTCTTTCTGATTGGAGAAAGGGTGGAGGAGGAGAAAAAATTATTGGTACACAGGAGAAAATTCACACCCTTGGGGGAGGCACTTAGTTGTAAAAACATAAGAACATAAGAATATAGGAGACTGCAAGAGACCATAAGGCCTACACTAGGCAGCTCCGTATCCATCACCACCTGTCATCCCCATCCATAAAGTTGTCTAATCGTTTTTTAAAACAAGTGATAGTTTCACCGCTTACTACATGGTTACTAAGTACATATCATTGGATTAATAAAGTCGTGACATCGGTGCATAGGTGACTTAGTGAGTGGATTGAGGATTCCAGTCGGGGAGTCCCTTGGTGTAAATTGACAAGCCAAGTGTAATATTATTTGGGAAGAAAAGAGGAAAAAATTTAACTCCACTTAATTTATCCCATCGAGAAACATTACTTACTTTCTACAGAAAGACATGGTGAAAGACATACTTACGAAAAGTGATGGAAAGAAATTTACAAGTGAAAGAAGAAATACAAAACCATAGAAGGGAACAGTAAACAGAATTATAAACCAGTAATTACGGAGAGACGGGGGTGAAATTGGTGACAGCGAGGGACGTAACGAATATTTGGAATGCCCCGAAAAGACTGGTGAGTGCATCAAACTACAAGACTGGTGAATGCATCAAACTACAAGAATGAGTGCAGTATACGGCTACGAGTGTACGGGTACACCACGCAGTACACAACCCAACCACAACCGCAACCACAATCACAACCACAGCCACGCAGCCACGCGCATGCTGACTAAGAGGGAACCGCTGCAAGCAACAATGAACGAAGGGGTCTACAACCACTACAAGCAATAGTGAACGAGGGAAGGTGAGGTAGTTAAACAAGGATTGACAAGGAGGACGAGGTTGACGTACGTGGATGAAGCCTACGTGGAGGCAGTTGATTCAAATCGACATTAAAAACACTGAAGGTATGAATACGGGTGGTACTCTTAGACACGAGGTTTATACCTCGAATGTCAATGTTTCCAAATTCATAGGTGATGAAAACACCTTATGAATTAATAGGTTTCTCAGTTTGATTGACACATTATTCATAAATAAGAACATAACAGATGAAAAACGAAAAATATAAATTTCAAAAGAGAATGTAGATCCTGAGAAGGGTAGAGCTAGACTTATAATAAATTTACAACAAATGGAAGATAACTAATATGAAGCTTATAAGAAGGCATTCATTAAACAATATAAATCAAAGTGTGATGAGGATCCTATTAGGCCTTTGGTTAGAATGATAAAGAAAGTAAAAATAAGTGAATCAGACACATAATATTTAGCAAAATTAGACAGATGGTCTAAGGACATGAATTCTATATTGCAATATTCAAATTGAATAGGAACACCTAGTGACAAAATGAAAATTTCTTAGGTAATTAAATTAATTACAGTTGCCTTGCTAGCAAACAGATTTGACGAATTAACGGCAGAAAAGCTGTATTAAGATCTTAAGGCAACTATGAATGTAGGGGAGGTAGATTATCTTCTTCAAGGGTATAATGAATCTAAAGAAATTAGTCCATGTGTGATGACTGTGGGGCAATAGAAAGAAACTAGGAACTCTAGAAGCTATTATAGAAATAGAGGATTTGAACATAGAGTTGGAAGCACTGCAAGGAGTACTAGAATAGAATGTTACAATTGTAATACTTGGGGGTATAATGTACAAGATTATTATTGTGACACTATTTGTAGAAATTGTATATACCGTCAAAAGATTGGCCATAGAACACGCATGGATGTAGAAATTTTTGTATGCACCCCGAAACAAGAGGAAAGCCCCCCACACAAAAAAAAACAACACAACAGAACTACCCATAGAAATACGCATAGAGAGTATTGTGTTAGGGATAAGAGTGATAGAAGGGTGAAAGAAACTCCAACATCAAAGATAGTTGTAAACTGACTATAACAATCGGAAGGACTTCTGTAGGACCTCTCATTGCTGGTAGAGTGTTCAATGAACCTGTCCAAATATTTATTGATACAGGATCTATAGTTAATGTTATAACTAGTAGAGTTTTAAACCAATTGAAACCAGTAGTGAAAATCTTGGAACCAATCCATTACTCATTACAAGGAGCAACTGGAAATCAATTAAAAACATTAGGTAAGGTTGAATTAGAAGTCATCTAATATAAAAATGAGCATTTCCATATTCCAGTGATAGTTGTAAAAGATTTTTTTTTCCCAGGAGATTTACTGATAGGATTTGCAACTATGAGAAAAGAGAACATGATCATAAGTCCTGCTGAGTTAGGAATCTTAGTAAAATCACAGTTAATCCCATTTTTAAATGAGCTAGGCTTAAAGCCAGTGACAGGAATCAAGGAATTCCTAGAAATAGATAGAAAAGATAACAATTATATTTTATATAGCGAGGCAGAGCTGTCCAGGCTAACAGAAAATAATGTCTCATATAGTGAACCCAACTCAGATGTTCAAGAAATCCCAGAAATCAATAATTCATCAGCTACAAATGAAGCTTTGCTAACTGTGGAAGGTTGTGTAATAAAGTTGACGTTACTACACTCCAGAATAATTAACAGGGTAGAGGTGCAGTTGCAAAGAGTCACTGTAGACTCTGAAATTTTAACCATCTCAGAATCAATTAGGTTTGAAATTGGACTCAGGGATTTATAAGTCAAATAAGAACATGGTAGAAATATTAATGATTATTACTTTGAATAAAGACATAGTCTTAAGAAAAGGTATACAAATAGGATGTTTTCAATTTTGTACAAAACCCATTAAGATTTTAAATGATAGTACTGAGGAGGTGGAATTACCAATTTCATCAATCTGTTCAATTCAGGAAAAAACGGAGTTGGGAAAGAAATACAAGAATCAACTATAACCTACTAGTTATCCTGAGTTGGATGAAAGCTTAGTTGCTTTCCTCTTGAAGCACAATAAACAATTGCTTTGCCGGGGGACGTCTTAGAAAAACAACTGTTATAAAACATCAGATCAAATTAAAACCAGGGACTCAACCTATCTATATACCTACCTACAGAGTACCACATTCCAAACTAGCCATTGTAGATAAACTAATCACTGAAATGTTATCGCAAGATATTATTGAACACAGTAAAAGTTAGTGGAACTTCCCTCTGATTCTAGTGCCAAAATCAGGTGTACTATACGTCCAGTTATTGATTATAGGGAATTGAATAAGCATACCATACGCGACCGATTACCGATAACCATTGCCGGTGATAGGGGACATTTCTAGAAGTTTGGGAACTGAGAATAAGTATTCTAGCACTATAGATATCAAATCTGCTTTTTGGCAAATAGAGTTGTATGAAGACTTACGACAATTCACAGCATTTTCTACTCCAACGTGACACTATGGGTTCAAAGGAATGCCATATGGGTTATGTAATAGATCATTAACTTACATGAGATTAATGAATACAGTTCTAGATGTGTTGTTAAGAAACACTGTCAGTGTATTTCTAGATGATATTTTAATAGTTTCGCAAACAGCAGGTGAACACTTTCAGACATTAGATTTGATATTCTCAAGAATAGTTGAACCAAGATTGAAAGTAAAAAATAAAAAATGTAAGGTTTTGCAGGACAGTGTTTTTATTTGGGACATAAGATAGACAGGCATGGACTTAGTACAGTAAATTTAAAGGTTGAAGCAGTAAAGAAATTTCCAGTTCCAAACAATGTAGAAAAAATTAGAAGTTTTTTGGGGATTGACAGGATATTATAGGAAACTTATCCAAGGATATGCAGACATAGCTAATCCATTAAGTTCTTTGTTGAGGAAAGACTCATAGTTCATGTGGGGACCTGCACAACAGCAAGCTTTTGATAAGTTGAAAGATAAACTTTCTTGTTCTCCAATTTTAATATTTCCAGACTATGACAAAGAGTTCATTCTTTGTACTGATGCGTCTGACATAGGGTTAGGAGGTATACTGGTGGAAGAGATAAAGGGAACTTTGAAACCAATAGCTTACACATCTAGACTTTGTAATAGTGCAAAGAGAAACTACTCTATAACAGAAAGAGAAACTTTAGCAGTGATATATTCATTAGAAAGTTTTAGAGATATGATACTGGGATATCCAATCAGAGTGTGGACTGATCATGCAGATATTCAGAATTTAGTCAAGCATAAGAACATTAGGGACAGATTAGCAAGGTGGTTTGCTATACTTCAGTGCTATGAGGTTAAGTTTGAATATATTCCTGGTAGAAAGAATGTTGCAGCAGATGCACTTTCTAGAAGCATTAGTCAACCAACGACACGGATGATCAAGTTTTTTGTCATATAGACGGGCTACTAACCTTAGATGAGGAAATTATAATAATGGAACAGAGGGATGATAAGACATGCGACTTATTAGCCCAGTATTTCATGAACACAAGAAGAAATCCTCCAAAACTACCAAAAGGGTATAAGATAAAGGAATTTCATTTGAGTAATGGACTTTCGTATAGAAAAACAGATGTAAGTGGGAAAGATGTTTCTTGAGGCCCAGTGAATCAGTTGGTAATACCACAAAATCTTGTACAAGAGATATTGAAGTTACTTCATGATAGCGATTGTAGTTTACATCCAGTGAATCAGTTGGTAATACCACAAAATCTTGTACAAGAGGTATTAAAGTGATTGTAGCTCACATCCAGGAAAGGATAAAACTTAGAGACAAGCACAACTTAAATACTTTTTGCTAGGTATAATGAAATATATATATGATTAAATAGAAAAATTGTATGAAATGTGCTAAGTTGAAAGGAAATACACCAAAACCTGCTCCTATGTTATCATATCCGGTTCCGCAGAAACCTTAGGAAATAGTTCGCATAGGTACATTAGAGTTACCTATGTCTGAAAATGGATATAAATATGTATATGTTGCCATTGATTATTTTTCAAGATTTTGTATTTTACAACCCATTTCAAACAAGAAAGCTGAAATAATTGCTTCAGTAATCTATGATCATATAATCTGTAATTTCACTACACCTAAGATCTTAGTTTCAGATAATGGAACTGAAATTAATAACAAAATCTTGGAAGAATTATGTAGATCATTCAAGAACTAAAAGATCAGTATTTTAGTGAACCAGCTTTAGAGTAATGGAGTTGTAAATAGATTAAATAAGAAAATTATTACATGTCTTTGAGGTATGATAAGACCTCATAGTATAACTTGGGATACTAGGACTCCTTGTGTTAAATGTGTTCTCAACAACCAAATTAACATATCAACAGGTAGAAACACCTCATTTTATTATTATTGTGAGGACAAAAATCTTCCATATGAAATCTTGATTGTAGAGCAAAAACTTGATTACATTTCAAATAGGATACATACACAATTGTGATGAAAAAGCAACAACACAAAATAGCACATAAAATAGAATTGAAAATAGGAGATTTAGTCATGGTCAAACTACATACACCCTGTAATAAACATTCACCGAGGAACTCAGGTCCATATAGGGTAATTGATTTGCAGGTGGAAATAAATATCTTACACTTAGAAACTGGTGAAGTATCAATTAATCACTTAGATAATATAAAGAAGGCTAGGATACAATTTGATGATGAGGATACATGTGACACCAAGTGTATAATTTATCAAACATCACTAAATCCAGAAGATTATAGGGAGTATGTTGATAAAATTTTATGTGAATTGATGATTAATCCAAATATGTTTTACAGGTGAAAACTGCAATAATTTTTGTAGTTTGTATGATGAGTGGCCTGGACTAGAACCTAATTCGTCCTGGAGCATTGGTACAACATGAAGGTAACTTGATAATGATAGACCATATCCATAGTATAGTTTTAGACTAAAAAACAGGTCTGTAATTAAGGATAATGTTGACTCCATGCGAGTGAATTTTATTTTATTAAAGGAGAAAATTTCCAGTAAAAATTTTCAAAAGAAATTTAAAAGTAATATAAATGAGATAGAACATAAACTTCAAAATAAATGGTAGACATAAGAGAAGTATGGTAGTTGTAGCTTTGGGAGCTCTTGCTGGATTAGGAATATCCAATTTTTCCTTCTTTACTGACATAAAGGATTCTATTGATAGACTGAATGAGAAAGTTGCAAAATTGGTAATTTACAAACAAGAGTAAATAAAATTGAGGAATTGATCTCTGAAATAACAGATAATTTAGAGAATCTCAGTTTAAAACAATCTGAACAAGAGAAAACAGTACATCTTTTCTTATTACTTGATGCAATGCATTTGAAATTAAATTAACCGAGGTGCAATGTCAGTTGGAATCCTTTGTATAAGATTTAGTTCTAGCAAATTCTGGTCAAGTCACAACCTCTCTTCTCCCAATACCTCAACTTATACGAATAATTAACTCAGCAAGGAGGGATTGGAATTACCTTTCTTTGATGAAGACAATGTGGCATTCTACTACCCATTATTAACTGTATATTTAAATGTTTCCTCATTGATAATAGAAGTTGCTTTTTCATCTGATTTTAGATACAACTTGTACAAACTGATACCCTTCCCTATGAAGGTAAATAGTTCACTATATGAAATGGATATTCCAGTTGTAAATCTATTTGATAACATCGTTTCTATAGACAACCTAAAGGTGAGCACAATTTCTAATGATCAACTTAAAAGTTGTACATTAACAAGAATCTTGATCTTTTTCATTCTTTCCTTTTTGTGTTCCGTGAAGCTTCTAAAAACTCATGTGAGGCTTCGCTTGTAAGAAATGTGTTTGTGATGAATAACTTCTCATTACAGGAAGATTGTAGTAAACCAGATTTATCATAGTAACATAGAAGGTTCCCATTATCTATTTTCCCAAATAAGACAAGAATTTTGATTATTTGTCCAGGTTTAAGTCCTAAATCGAATTTAGTTGAAGGCCTTATCTTAATTATTTACGGCTGTGAAATACATGCAGGCATATTTTCCACTATTGCTACTACCTTTAGTACCATGCATTTGACTGAAGACTCATATCTCGCAAACTTCAACACCACATTACCTGAAAAATATCCCTCTTTGAAAATTAGAAGATCAATGTTGAGATCTCCCTCAAATGATTCCTCTACCAATTATATGGTTATTCTCAGTATCCTCTTTTCATAAATAGTAATTGCTAGTCTAACTTCAGTTTTTATATTCAGGAGGATATCGACATTTAATACTGTTCAGGATACACCTGCTTGAATTGTTTTCTTTTAAAAGTGCTATTGAGAATCATGCATTTTGGAAGGGTTACTTATTTCTTTTTTATGTGTGGCATATGTTTTTTATGATACCACACATTGAAGGATAATACTTTTAATACTTTTGCCAGTTTATGCAGAAATAGTTTTAGATATTTAGCTTCATATATATGATATTTTACAGGTATATATTACAGCGAGCCCTGAAGAAAATGGTTGGTCAGGACGACCAGGGGTAGCTGCCGAGCCCTGTAAGAGACTGGTAGATAAAGGTAGACAAGTAAAGTAGAAAGAGGGGTAGGTGACGAGAATTTCATTCTTATGTGTAGGATATGTTCAACAATAGCAACAAAGGAGTTCTATAATCTCGCTCCTCGTCATAAGTTTATAAACAACCGCTAGAGACCAGATTTTTAATGCTGATGTGACCATATGTAAACTAAGCTATTCATGCATTGATATCGAGATTGCTTGTGTAAGCAGTATTTCTTAAGACGTTGTAACAGTCTTTCTGATTGGAGAAAGGGTGAGGGAGAAAAAATTATTGGTACACGGGAGAAAAGCCACGCCCTTGGAGTAAGCACTTAGTTGTAACAGTAAAGATCATTGGATTAATAAAGTCGTGACATCGATGCATAGCTGACTTAGTGAGATTGAGGATCCCAGTCGGAGAGTCCCTTGGTGTAAATTGACAAGCCAAGTGTAATATTATTCGGGAAGAAAAGAAGAAAATATTCAACTCCGTTTAATTCACCCCATCGAGAAACATTACTTACTTTCTACAGAAAGATATGGTGAAATACATACTTAAGAAAAGTGATGTAAAGAAATTTCCAAGTGAAAGAACAAATAAAAAAGCATAGAAGGGAACAGTAAACAAAATTATTACAAACCAGTAGTTACGGAGAGACGGAGGTTAATACATACGTACATACATACACACACACATACATACATACATACATACATACATACATACATACATACATACATACATACATACATGCATGCATACATGCATACATACATACATACATACATACATACATACATACATACATACATACATACATACATACATACATACATAAATACATACATACATACATACATACATACATACATACATACATACATACATACATACATACATACATACATACATAAATACATACATACATACATACATACATACATACATACATACATACATACATACATACATGCATACACACATACATACATGCATACATACATACATGCATGCATACATTTATACATACATACATACATACATACATACATACATACATACATACATACATACATACATACATACATACATACATACATACATACATACATACATATATACATACATACATACATGCATACAGACATACATACACACATACATACATACATACATACATACATACATACATACATACATACATACATACATACATACATACATACATACATACATACATACATACATACATACATACATACATACATACATACATACATACATACATACA
>NC_134802.1:17798898-17803898 GCF_046742065.1 Oratosquilla oratoria | reverse complement strand
GTCAGCTGTAAAAGAAAAGGAATGGTTAGCTATGGTGTTTAAACTACTAGACCACTTAGAAGATGCGTTCTCAAATACCTGCCGCACCCATATATATATAAATATATATATATGTATATATATATAAATATATATATATAAATATACATGTATATATATATATATGTATATATATATATATATATATATATATATATATATATATATATATGCAATAAAATCACTAGGAGCGTGTGTTCACAAATGCGTAAGTAACCACTAGGAAAAGTAAACTAACGAAGCAGAGCGCTTTCGTATAATTACATCTTCAGTGCAGATACAAAGAAGGAATTATCTTCTTTGTATCTGCACTGAAGATGTAATTATACGAAAGCGCTCTGCTTCGTTAGTTTACTTTTCCTAGTGGTTACTTACGCATATATATATATATGTGTGTGTGTGTGTGTTTGTGTGTGTATGTATATATACATATATATATATATATACATATATATATATATATATATATATATATATATATATATATAACTATAAAGTAATGTCGTAACACATTCGTAAAGATTCAACAAAAACCCACTGTGTTGGATAAGAAGAAATGAAATAAATGAATTCCATATATTTCGATCACGGACTGTGATCCTCTTCAGTGGAATACAGAAAGGTAGAGCAAAAGGCATGTCTTATATACAATAAAAATAAGGGACAAGGGTAGGACTCAGGTAGCGTCTAGTGCTTTGCGGGGCAGGTCACCCGCCTTCACCAACGATGGTAACAATTTGTTGACTGCCCAGGTGGTAATGCAGTCAGGTGACCACTGCCCATATGATATATTAAAATTTGGAAATTTGTTAATCAAGGATGTTTATATTATTTTTCTTTTAATACTGCATTTTGAATTAAAGATAATCTTTACCTCATTCCAATCCATTTGATGGCCTTCCTTGTCTACATGTTGTAGATATTGAATAACAAGTTGCCTCTATCCCCAACTTTAATGAGTCAGACCCAGAATACTTCTTTAGACAATTTGAACGTCTAGCTGAGCACTTAAACTGGCCTGTAGAAGAATGGGTATGAATTATTCAAAGCAAATTGGTAGGAACAGCCGCCAAAGTCTTCAACAGTCTTGAGGAGTACTCTTCCTATGAATTAGTCAAATCTAGTATGCTCAATGCCTATCAAGTTACCCCTGAGTCTTACCGTAAAAAATTCCGAAGTTTGACGAAAAAAAAAGAAGTAAAAACTTACGATCAACTCGTTAACTTCATGGTCCTCGAGGAATCTAAACGTAGAATTCCATTCCAAATCATGCTTCATTTAAATGGGAAAGATACGCTTGATTTAACTGAAGCAGCCCTACTTGCCGATCAATTTGCGGTACTTACCAGGTTGAACGTACAGCGATAAAGCGATTTTGTAAAGCCATCAGTAGGTTCCCTTGCCACTCTCAATGATAAGCAGGCAGGAAAGACCTCTATCCCTACCCCTCTCTCCTCTCCCTGTAACTATTGTAAAAATCCTGGCCATCACATCACTTGATGACAAGAGCCAGGTTGTAGAATTTCAAAGTGCCCTATTGGGTCGAAAGCACTTACCCAGTATACTGGACCAAAATCTTACGGTCCTCATAAATCAGTGACCCATGTAGTAAAAGGTACCTTTTCCCCCTGTGAAGATGCTTTTAAAGATTTCAAGTCCCATGGTGAATTTTCTACTGACGAGAAAATCCCCCTTTTCCCTATTACAATTTTACGAGACACTGGAGCAGCTCAGTCCATAGTGAGCAAACAGGCTTTGCCTGAGATAAAAAAGAAGATGACCGGAAGGAAAGTAACTGTCAGTGTTTTATCCTCTACCCAGTCCATTGAGCTAGTTCGAGTCTTTTTAAAATGTAAGTTGTTTCAAAGGGAAGTAGAAGTTGGCGTCTGGAAAAAATCTATGGCTGTCCCCGGGGTTTATCTCATCCTAGGAAATGATCTAGCTGGTTCTATGGTTGTTCCTTCCCCAGATATTACAAAGCTCCCTAGTAACAAGACCCCTACTGTTGTGGAGGATCACCTTTACCATGACATTTTTCCCTGTGCGCAGTCACCAGATCTCAAACTCCCCTCTCTGATAGTAATGTATCTTATAAGTTTTTTTTTTCTCCCCAACCAAATGATTTCCCGAGAGAGCTTAATCAAAACTCACCACAATGATCCCACCTTAAAAAAAATTCATAGATTAGCGATCGATTCCAGGGAAGAGGTCGACCATTTCCCAGGTTACTACTACCAGGATGGTATCATGATAAGATGTAGCAAACCTTCCAATTGCTTTGACCGTGATTCTTGGGCAGAGGTCCACCAGATAGTTATCCCTTTATCCATCAGAAATTAAGTGATTGAAATAGTCCATGATGGAGCTGGAGGACATATGGGAGTCTGTAAAACTTACAAGAAAATTCATAGTAATTTCTTCTGGCCTACTTTAAATAAGACAATCTCAGAATATGTTAGGTCTTGCCATATCTGCCAAATGGTGGGGAAGACGAACCAGAAAATTCCCCAGGCTCTCTTAAACCCCATTTCAGTTCCAGATGAGCCCTTTGATAGAATTATTATAGACTGTGTTGAACCCCTGCCGAAGACCAAAAAGGGAAGTAAATTCATTCTTACTGCCATGTGCCCGGTAACGAGGTATCCTGAAGCTTTTCCTCTTAAGAAAATAAATGCCAAATTTATAGCTGACACCTTGTTGAAATTTGTTACTCAAGTAGGATTGCCAAAAGAAATTCAATCCGATCGAGGAACTAACTTCACAAGCGACCTCTTTGCCAGTATCCTAAAGGAGCTAGGTATTTCCCAAATCCTGTCCTCTGCTTATCATCCAGAATCACAATGGGCATTAGAACGTTTTCATCAATCCCTCAAGTCAATGTTCAAAAAATATTGCAATCAATCCTCTTCAGATTGGGATGAGAGGTTACCACTAATGCTGTTCACGGTCAGAGAGACGGTTCAACAGTCATTGAAAAACTCTCCCTTTGAACTGCTCTATGGTTCTAAAAGAACAGTGGTACCAGGAAACTCCTCAATATCCTAACCAGAGAGTGAATCAGTTCTTGAATAAATTAAAAAGTCAACTGCACAAAGTAAAAAGCATTGCCTTGGAAAATTTAAAAACCTCTCTCTCTCAAAAAAAAAAAAAAAAAAAAAATGAAGGCTCATTTTGACTTCTTTTCTTACCAGTCCCAGGGTCCCCCCTTTCTCTCAAATTCCAAGGCCCTTATGTAGTTTCTCATCGGCTGGATAAGCAAAACTACGTAGTCCTCACTCCTGACCGTCGTAAAGATTCTACAATTGTTCACATCAATCTAATGAAAGAGTACGTCCGTAGAAAACCAACTGGTGTGCTAGAGAGACCAATATCATGCCTTGTAAAATCCCCCTTTACCGATGAACCTAACTTTTGAGAGATCGATACGACTGCTCTCAAGTCCAACTCTGCCCTCCTTGCAGACCCTAGTCACTGCCTTGGGCACCTAGATGAAACGAAACGGGAAAGCATAATTCGGTTATTCGAGAAACACCCCTCCGTCATCTCGGATAAACCAGGACTGTGCACCACCATTACCCATGATATAGAATTGCACCCTAATACCTTTCCTATCCGCCAAACCCCTTATCGCCTCAACCCCCATAAGGCATAGAAAATGCAGAAAGAAATTACCTACCTATTGGAGAACGGACTAGCTGAACCTAGGTGCTCCCACTGAGCATCGCCGGCGCTTCTAGTCCCGAAGAAAGGTGATGACGAGTGGAGGCTCTGTGTCGACTACCGGAAGCTCAACGCGATGACGGTCAAGGACTGCTACCCGTTACCCCGCATCGACACCCTCGTGGATCAAATGGAAAGAGCTCCTTTTATCTCTAAGGTGAACCTAATTAGAGGCTACCATCAAATCAGATTAATCCCCAGAGCACAAACATTATCCTCCTTTATCACCCCTTTCGGCCTTTTTAATTTGCTTGTTCTACCTTTTGGGCTTTGCAATGCCCCTGTCACCTTCCAACGTGCTATTAATTATACTATAGCTGGCCTCCCTGATACTTATGCATACTTAGACGAGATTCTTATTTTAGCAGATACCTGGGGAGAACACCTCCGTAAGTTGGATGCCCTTCTTGATCGACTCGACACCATTGGATTTGTCGTCAATCTCTCTAAGCCCATCTTTGGCAGTGCGACAGTATCATACCTGGGACATGAGGAGGGAAACGGACAGTACCGACCTAAGCAGGCGAACGTGGAGGCTATCCTGAACTTCCCAGTACCATCCAACCGGAAGTCTCTCCAACGGTTCTTGGGGGTGGCGAAATTCTACAGCCGTTTCTCCCACAACTTTTCCTCCATTGTGGTCCCTCTCACAGCCCTCACTAGTCCCAAGGAGAAATTCGTCTGGTCTCCAGCCTGCCAACGCTCCTTCGAGACCCTTCGGTAGTTCCTGAGTAGCGAACCGGTGTTGAAGACCCCTGACTGCTCCCAACCCTTGTTCTCTACGTAGACGCATCGGGGGAAGGGATAGGAGGGATCTTGCTGTAGGCAGACGACAACACCCGGGCTTTGCATCCCATGTGTTACTACTCTACCAAACTGCTATTGGTCATGCAACGCTCGTCTACTTCGACCACAACTCTCTTACCTTCATCGAGAGGGCCCGTCTCTCCGATCAACGAATCCTCCGGTGGGCCCTTGTCCTCCAAGCCTTCAATTTTCTCATGGTCCACATCAAAGGAGAAGATAACATTATTGCTGACACCCTTTCTATGGGAGCGACAAGTCTCCTAGACGATTCACGGTGACTAAGGAGTCCCTAGTCGAATGAGACTTTCAAATCTCCCTCCTGCTACCATCGAATTTTTGAAGTCGTCTCATCACCCCCAACGTATGATATATGTTTAGTTTCGAAGCATCTTCATGAATCAATAAGCCACGCACACCTCGACTATATAAAGGGA
>NC_134802.1:17786398-17788898 GCF_046742065.1 Oratosquilla oratoria | reverse complement strand
CACAATGTTACTTTCATTTGCTCAATTAAGGGAGGTTGAGAATTTACACACGCTTGGAAATTATTATATGAAATAAGTCCATCGTCACACAGGCACACTATTTCTTTCTGAAAATTATGATATTCGTGTAATGATAGTTTTCCTACAACTGCCAAATATAAATAGCAAAAGTTTTACCGTACTCTTAATGAAGCTTAGAAGCTATCGAACCGTATGTTTGTTTTTGTCTCATTATGCTAAATGGGCTAAGTGGATATCACCAAAGACAGACTTCAAAGAGTGTAAATAAATTCGGGCTTGGAAACCAAGATACAATTTTTGAAATACCGGATATAGACTGTTCAAAACAAGAAGAGCCTCCAGATTCTCCAACACGTCGACGCAACACATTAAGATACTATTACTCTGATAAATACCAGAAGGTTTTATGCAGGCAAAAGGATCAAACTGGGGTCCGAATAAAGTAGGGTGAATAAGACCACCCTTATGGAAGACCCTTGTCCTTTAGTATTACGGAATCTTCCGACAGTCGTTGGAGGGACATCCTGATGTCACATGACCGCGCTGAAGGGTTAACCTTCCGTAAGGAGAGGTACCAGTGCGTGGCCCATCCCTCTGCCTCTTCTACCTCCTCACCCCCCCCCCCACACACACAAAAGGGGAGGATGGAACGGGGGCCCAAATTAGGGTCCTCGATGAAGAGACGCGGCGAAAAATCAGCCACTTGACTTAACAGCAGCAATAAAGAAGAGGAGGTATTAATTGTGCATCCCAACGGACTCCTTCTGACTCCATCACTCCCTCTTACCCTCCCTTCCCATTCACCTTTGACTTCCCTTTACCTCTAATTTCGCTTTTCCTCCCTCTCCCCCTCCTCTTTCTCTGAAGCTCTATGGTACATTGTCGACATCTTAACCCTTTCCCCTTTCTTTCGTTCCACCCTCTGTTCCTCCACCATCTCCTCCCCCTCTCTCTCCCTTTCCATTCCCTCTCCACCCCCTTCCTCTCCTCTCTCCCTCCCTCTGAAGTTCTAAATCTTAACCCCTTCCCCTTTCCCTCCTCGTTCTACTTTCCCTACCCCAACTCTGACTCCTCTGGTTCCAAAAGAGCTTCATACAGCTGAAGACAATATCCTTGTGACAGGCAGGACAACGATAAAAAAGGACAAAGAAAAGGTTGGATAAATTCTTGGCAGCACAGGGGGTTTCATCCATAAACAAATATACAAGTTGCTAATAGCAGATCTTGATTAATTATGACAAATTAAAGCCTTTTGCCTTGAAAGGATGGGTGTCATCCGTTGACTAGATTTACCTGTTGGAGGCAAGAACAAATATATATTTTGCCAATATAATTCACAAGGTTATAGCTCCTTTCTCCCACATTAACTTCTCTTCCTCACCTCTCTCTACCAACACATTTCTTACTGTTTGCAGTTCCCCACACACTTGCTATCTATCCCTCCTTTCCCCTTCCCGTCCCCCAAAGCCTTGCAGCTCATTTGTCCATCCTCTCTTCATGTAAGGCTACATTTTTTTTTTGTTGCAGACCGTGTAAGAAATCTGCCAATAAGAATCTTTCTTTTGCCCACAAATTTCTTACTGTTTGCAGTTCCCCACACACTTGCGATCTATCCCCAATCCCCTCTCCCTCCCCCCCAGCCCCTTACAGCTCATCTGTCCATTCCCCCTTCATGTAAGGCTACTTTTTTCATTGCAAATCGTGTAAGAAACCTGCCAATCAGAGGCTTTCTCCTACCTTCCTTTCTCCCCCCCCCTTCCTTGATTGCTTGCTTTCTTCCTCCACGATGTTTAAGAGGAACAGACGGCCTCCATGTCTGCCTTCCTTTCTTCCTTCAAGTCTACCTGCTTGACTACCAGCCTACTTGCCTTTCAGTTTCCCGCCTGCTTGCCAACCTACCTTGCGGCCTACTTCCTTGTCTACCTACAAAAAGGCCTTTCCATATGCCAACCTGTCTGCCTCTTGCTTGACAGCCTACACAACTCAGTCAAAACACATACACGCCCTCGCGTTCGCACACGCGCAAACACACACACACACACACATACACACACACACACACACACACACACACACACACACACACACACACACACACACACACACACACACACACACACACACACACACACACACACACACACACCAAACACACACACACACACACACACACACACACACACACACACACACACACACACACACACAACACACACACACACACACACACACACACACACACACAAACACACACACACACACACACACACAACACACACACACACACACACACACACACACACACACCACACACACACACACACACACACACACACACACACACACACACACACACACACACACACACACACACACACACACACACACACACACACACACACACACACACACACACACACACACACACACACACACACACACACAAACACACACACTTATACACACACACACAAACACA
>NC_134802.1:17773898-17776398 GCF_046742065.1 Oratosquilla oratoria | reverse complement strand
AAATAAAATGTTACCATCAACATTAACGGTGGACAAAACTCACCAAGGCCCATGCAACGCCGGTCATGTGACCTGAGCCACCAAGATGCGAGCATGCGTGCCGGGCGTGTTGACCTGAGCCTCGTCCCCTCATGTTACCTCACTGCTTTACTATAAATACATATTGTTCTGTACTTTGTAACTTATATCTGCCGAAGAGGATCACAGTAAGTGATCGAAATATACAGATCTCTATATCTTCGCTTATTCTTCTCCGAAAGTGGGTCATCAGTATTATATATATATATATGTACATATATATAATATATATATATACATATATATATATATGTATATATATATATATATATATATACATATATATATATATATATGCGGTGGGACATTGTGATAAGTTGATGAAGGTGAAAATAGTCACGGGTCTAATTCCGCGTTTTTTAGTTTATTCCTGACCGGTTCTGCTCTATGCTTCTTCAGAGGAATGTGACTCTGGGGTGAAGCTGGCTGCATAATTTGGATGGCTGCTAAGAAATCCATCTCAAAAGCAGCCGGACTTGACCTCAACATCAGGCAATCTTCGTTCCGACCTCAACAAGTACATATAACCCGAGTCCCCCTTTTCCCTGTCCCCAAATGTACAACTCTTAGCTATACACATTCTCACACTCCACACTACGTATTATTCGGCTGAAGAGGACGACAGATTGTGGTCGAAATATACAGATGTTCTCTCCATCTTATCTCATTCTCCGACAATGGGTCAATAAGTCATATATATATATATATATATATATATATATATAATATATATATATATATATATATATATATATATATATATATATATATTTATATATATATATTGCATATATATATGTATATATGTATATATATATATATATATATATATATATATATATATATGTATATATGTATGTATGCTTGTATGCATATATGAATGTGTGTATGTATTATGTATGTATGTATATATGTATGTATGTATGTATGTATGTATGTATGTATGTATGTATGTATGTATGTATGTATGTATGACGTAAGCGGAGTAGGAAACAAAGGCGTCTTGGTCTTGAGTTTATTCCTGACTAGTTTCGCAGGTATGCACACCTGCGAAACTAGTCAGGAATAAACTCAAGACCAAGACTCCTGTGTTTCCTACTCCGCTTACGTAAACCTATCAGAATGTCTCAGCATATGTATGTATGTATACATATAGAAATATATGCATATGTATATATATATGTATATATATATTTATATATATGTATATATATATACATTATATATATATATATGTATATATATATATATATATATATATATATATATATATGAGAGAAATTTGCTAGTAACACCGACATCAATCTGATCATTTTTGTAACAGTCGCATGTAGGATTTGAACCCATTGCTTTCGGCCACCCGTAAAATCACCTTCACAGAGCCTTAACCCACTACACCACAGAGACTGTAAAAGCCTTGTAACCTGTAATCAAACTGATTCCCGATGATAGGAAAGATCACTAATCTGCGACCCTAGTTCCTGTTTTACACAAGGCCCAAGCCCACTAGCGGCAAGGGTTAAAGATTGGAACAAATCCCTTTCACGCTTTTCGCCATTGTATGCGTGAGAGAAATTTGCTAGTAACAGCAATATCAATCAGATGATTTTTATGACAGTCACGTGTAGGATTCGAACCCATTGCTTTCGGCCACACGTAAGATTACCTTTACAGAACCTTAACCCTCAACACCACAGAGACTGTAAAAGCCTTGTAACCTGGAATTGAACTGATTCCCGAGAATAGGAAAGATCACTGTTTTACACAAGGCCCAAGCCCAAGTGGCAAGGGGTAGGGATCGGAACAAATCCCTCATAATTACAATGGCGAAAAACGTGAAAGAGATTTGTTTCAATCCTAACCCCTTTGCCACTAGTGGGCTTGGGCCTTGTGTAAAACAGGAACTGGGGTCGCAGATTAGTGATCTTTCCTATCCTCGGGAATCAGTTCAATTCCAGGTTACAAGGTTTTTACAGTCTCTGTGGTGTAGTAGGTTAAGGCTAGGTGAAGGTAATCTTACGGTTGGCCGAAAGCAGTGGGTTCGAATCCTACATGCGACTGTAATAAAATTATCACATAGATATATGTATACATATAGTGTGACTCCCCCCGATATAAAAACGAGCCCAACTTTTGATGGACCTAATTTCTTAGTTTTCTGCAAAAAATTAATGAAACTTTGATGAAATTATCATGGTAAGAAAGAACAAGAGGATTTTTAGAATTAAATGTGTCTCCAGTTTTATCATCAAAATAAGACTTCCTAGCCTTTTTTTTTTTTTTTTTTTTAGAATTTTCAATGAGATAATTAGGATACTTTAATTTTAAAGCTATGACTCTTATTCTTGAGAATTCATCATACAAAAATTCCAGGCTACAAATACAATAAGCTCGAAGGTATTTTGGCGATGACAGATGGTTT
>NC_134802.1:17768898-17771398 GCF_046742065.1 Oratosquilla oratoria | reverse complement strand
ACAAAGCTAGTAATGAAATACAATAGGGACATTTTATATACAGTCAGGTCATCTCTTAGGACGCCTAGGAGTAGTTGTTACCATACTCATAATATTTGTGTATTTATTTTCTTCAACTACTAAAATAATGTGGCTTTTGCAAGGTTTATAAAAACCTTTCCTATGGTGTTATCATTGATGTTAATATAAGTCTCTTCTATTATATTTCACAATCTTTATGTTGAACCTTTATTCATCACAAATACCTTTTAAGATGAATGTATTTAAGTGTGAATTGATATTGAAGTTTGGAACTGTGATATATCAGGCTTCTTTGTTGCATTACTTGTTGTTTACTTCTCTTACTTTTTTCTTTAGCTTTTTTCTCAATTTACACAGGAGACCTTTTGGATATTTTAGTTTGTTGAAGGTTTCTATGGTATGATTTAGTTCATCTTCTAGAAACTCTTCACTGCATATGCGAAATGCTCTGACTAAGAAGCCCATTACATTTCCTGTTTTCGTTCAATATTGTATCCCGAATAAAAATGTAGACGATACTTTTTACTGGTAGGTTTGCGATATACTAATCTTTACATTTTTGTTAACTCTGTGTATAAGAGTGTCTTAAAATGGTATTTTTTTGTTGTTCTTTATTTCTGCTGTGAATTGTATGTATTCTTCAATACCGTTTAATCTTTTTAATTTTTTGTCAATATTAGTTTCTTAGGTACAATTACAATAATGTCATCTACATATCTTAACCGTATGCTGCCTCTACCCATTACTGAGATCTAATCTTCCGTTTGGAGTATTTTCATATATAAATCGTCTAATACAGCAGAAAAGGGACTACCCATGGCTAGGTCAAAATGTTGTATGTATTCAGTGTCATTATAAGTGAAAGCACCAAACTTACAATAAGGGAAATTAGTTCAAGGTAATCTGTTTTAGGGACAGGTAAATCTTCACTATTTAAATTCTTTACTTCTCGCTCTACAGCTTTTACAGCACCATTATTAAAATTCAGATGAATAGCGAGGTAAAATCATAGCTGGTTAATTTCTTGTCGTTGAAATCTAGATATTTTATCTTGTTAATCATATCTGAAGAATTTTGCCGGGGAGCATTACTAATAGATCCTAGTGTTTTGAACAGGGGTTTAGCTAAGCATTGGGTTAATTTGTGGGGCGCACTATTAATTCTTGAAGTAATGAGGCGCATGGGAATTCCTGTCTTGTGGATTTTAGGTAAGCCATGCATTCTAGGTGGCATAGGTGCTTCTTCAAGTAGATTTAATAATTTCTTCCCTTTATATGATTTCTTAAAAAAAAATTCCCAGCTTTTGTTGTGAATTTATCACTCACTTTTTGCGTATCCAACTTGCTTTTTCTGGTAAGTTTCACTATCATTGAGAAGATTTAATATTCTATCATTGTAATCTTGCTAGTTCATTACCACCCCCCTTATCTCCACTTGAAATTATAATATTGTCATCTTTATTTAGTTGAATCAAAGTTTTAAGAAATCTCTTAGGAATTACATACATTTGTTAACATTTTCTAGAGCTTGATAAAATGTGGTTATACCTTGAATGAATCTTTTGTCTACATACAATTTACGGCGGATATAGAGAACAAAGAAAACGTACCATTTTTAGACACCATTACACACAGAATTAACAAAAATATAAAGCTCACAGTATACCGCAAACCTACCAGTAAAGAGGATTACCTACATTTTTATTCGAGACAATAATAGAATAAAAACAGGTAAAGTATTAGGCATCTTCCTCAGAGCGTTTCGCATATGTAGTAAAGAGTTTCTAGAAGATGAACTAAATCATATCTTAGAAACCTTCAACAAAATAAAATAAAAGATCTGTGTAAATTGAGAAAAAAAGCTAAAGAAAAAAGTAAGATAAGTAAAGATAATAATAGATGCAACAAAAAAGCCCGATACATCGCAGTTCCAAACTTCAATTCACACTTAAACACATTCCTCTTAAAAGCAGGCATTATGATAACTAGAACTTCAGGTAGGAAAGTGGGACATTTGTTCACACGTAGTAATAATTACCTCACTAATGAAAACAGTATTATACATAAGATACCATGTAAAATCTGCCCATCATCATATTTTGGAGAAACAGGTCGTGGACTTGATAAACGGTTATACGAACACAAAATTATGTAAAATCACACAGACCTTCTAATTCTATAGTAAGACATATAGATAAGCATGACTGCTCTCCAGACTGGGACAATACAGATGTAATAAATAAAGGTTCAACATAAAGACTAATAAAGACAATAGAAGTAGCTTATATTAACACCAATGATAACATTGACCATAGGTATGGTTTTTATAAACCCAGTAAAAGACACAAAATTTTTAGTACTTGAAGAAAATAAAAACACAAATGTTATGAGTATAGCAACAACCTCTTTAAGACGTCCCAAGAGATGACCTGACAATGTATAAAATGTCCATGTTGTATTTCATTGTTAGCTTTGTGATC
>NC_134802.1:17746398-17756398 GCF_046742065.1 Oratosquilla oratoria | reverse complement strand
CATGACATGACATGACATGACATGACATGACATGACATGACATGACATGACATGACATGACATGACATGACATGACATGACATATAATATGATACAACCTATATAACATGACATGACATGACATGACATTATATAATATGACACAACCTATATAACATAACATGACGATATGGTATGACATGACATGACATGACATCACGATATGTCATGACATAACATGACAAAACCTAGCCCAACCTATCCTAGCCTAATCTAACCTAACCTAACCTGACCTAATCTAACCTAACCTAACCTAACTTAACCTGACCTAACCTAACTTAACCTAACCTAACCTAACCTAACCTAACCTAACCTAACCTAACCTAACCTAACCTAACCTAACTTAACCTAACCTAACCTAACCTAACCTCACCTAGCCTAACCTATATGATTGATTTTTTGTTGGTATTCAATTCCTATACTATGGGAAGTTCCAAACTTACGAAATCGTATGGTCATATATGAAAGAAGAATACACTTACGTAGGACCAAGCAAGATCTACGTTCACCTAATAACTGTCACTCCCCGGCTCGGTGGTGGTTAATGTACCACATTTTTGCTGAAGCTGAAGTCAGCATTTCAGAAGGGAGTTGATAGCTTTAACAATATTTGCCATGTGGTTGTTATGGTTTAATTGGTGTTCGGATTTATTTGGGGATATGGTACATGTGAGCGTTGGAGATCAATTTCTGGTTACTTATCCATTATCACGCACTTATCATGTGATGAATGGTTTCCTTAGTGCGTTTATATATATTCATATGCGTGTTATGATGTTTTCCGTAAGATTACATAATACCTACCTCCCCGCGAGAGGTGACTCCTGTCATCTGAAATGATCAGCGGTGAGGGGGGTTTGCATAAGGAAGGATTATATTTATATATAACGGGAGTATGGCACGATACCTGTTGTGAGCCGCAAAAGGAAGTTGATGGGGGGAATTAAATATTTATAAGTTTATGGGGTATAGTCAGGTAGGTATCATGTCATACTCAATTCTTCACCAAAGGATGATAGTTCTTAATGTGGAGTGTCTCTAAAATCTGTGCACACTTGGTTCTATCTTTTTTCACTTCTCTCTTTTCTGGGAGATCGTTTGAAATGTGTATATCTTTTTTCTAATGTGATGGAGTTAAACTTCTGTCTGTGCGTTGCACTTGTAGTCACTTGGGTGTAAAGAGATTCTTTTCTGTGAGTCAACACTTAACCAATTTTCACTTCTGGTGGATCGGGACTCTTTTCTGAGTTGCAAATATGAAGTGGTAACGAGATACAAGAGGAGGAAAATTACTCTAGCATCTCTTGATGAGACATGTTCCCAAGGTTTATATATGTATATACAATTTGTATACAATGATGAACATTATAAAAGTATAAGTAAGGGTTATCATGAACATTCATTAGTGAGATATAATCTTATGATATACAATTTAGTTTGAATATACAATTAATGAGTAATGGGCGCTTGTTAGCCTTGTATTACATGTGTGTGTGGGGGGGGGCGTTATGGGTTTATCTAACATGTTAGATCACGCTGACATAGACTAGTCTATCAATGAGGAGGAACAGGATTAGTAGAGCAAATGAACTGAGAGATATAGCGATTGATGGGAGTGTGGGTGTGGAGAATTGCAGTGTGTCTATTATGTCCGATTAGGTGATGTTAAGCCAAACTACATAGTCTTGTTGGATTAATGAGAGAGATGGAGGTTTAGGGGGTATTAGGGTATTGGGAGGGGTTTATTTGGCTAGAGGGTGAAGCTCAGATTATAAGCAAGAATGTCGTGGTGGTGGCTGGGGTGCAAGCTAGTGCCGTCAAAATATATTTGGGATGAGTCGGGAATCGATACGGGTCCATTGATTAATTTCTGCCAAATGGAGGGTTTGTCTTTACGGATTGCTGAAACGAGGGTGGTTCGTGGAAAAAATAGGAAATGATTCATGTTAATGTGTGTGTGTGTAGGGTCTTCTTGGCGTTTACCTTTTTGAACTGGCAAATGTTTTATGTGCTTGCGTTGGATGTTATGGTTTGGACCATGCAGGAAGGTTCTGTGTTGCAATAGAAACGGAAAAAGTAGGCGGGGCAAACGTGGAATCTAGTAACAGCTGATTTGCACAGAGGGAGATCAGAGGAGGGAATGTAGGAGTATTATTGGCCGTCCTCGGATTTGATGATGGTAGTGATTTAATATCAAGGGTAATCGTTGAATTCTTGTTGGTGTATAGGGATGGGATTATATTGCAACTTGTATTTTTTTTTTTTTTTTTTTTGTCGAGGGGTATATGTGCATAGATTGCATTTGTACTTAGGGGGTAATACTTGTGTAACTGTTCGGTGGGAAAAATGCTTTTTAGGTGTAGGTTTCTCAATGCATTGGAGCGTGCATTTTTTAATTCACATAAGGGGAGCAGATTTGGGGTGGCCTTATTGTTGGCTGCGTCAATGTGTACGAGTAGAAACACACAGTATTTGCGTTTTAATAGGTCTATGTGTTTGCTTGTTTCATTGAGGGTGTCTGTGTAGAATGTGAACATTTCCAGTTCGTGAAATCGGGAGGTTCTGAGCGAGAGAACGTCCGTGAAGTTGTGCAAAATGGCCTAAAAGAGCGTAAACTAAACTTGCTAAGTTTTGTGCGTTTTTGGAGTTCAATAGTACAATTTTTCCGATCTTTTGAAGTCGGGAAGCCATCGTGTCGATGGGTTGACGTACCTTTTCTGTCTTCTTCCGTGGTAATGCCGAATAGGGATTTAGAAATGGAACCCATGAAATTCATAAGTTCTCTCTCTCTCTCTCTCTCTTTTTTTTTTTTTTTTTTTTTTTTTTTTTTTTTTTTTTTTTTTTTTTTTTTTTTTGTCTGAAGGAAGCATTAGGGTTCTGTGTTATGGTTTGTCATCATGTTTCCTCGTTCAGTTGCTGATAGTTGGAGGAGTATCGTGATTAATTTGTCGGTAATTGAATAAAACATGCAGTCTCTGGATTCTGTTTTGAGTTTGTTGTAGGATCATGACGTTCGAAGTTGATATGGAAATGTATTGTTATTGTGTCTGTATTTTAGGCTTTCATGGATCTGGAAAAGGCTTATGACAAGGTAGACAGGAAGGCACCGTGGGAAGTATTGCAGATATATGGAATAGGAGGAAAGCTGTTAAGAGTAGTCAAGAGTTTTTACCAGAGTAGTAGAGCTTATGTTAGGATAAGAAATAGAGAGAGTGAGTGGCTTGAGGTAAAGGTGGGACTTCGTCAGGGATGTGTTATTTCGCCCTGGCTGTTCAATTTATACATGGATGGAATGGTGTGAGAAGTAAATGCAAGGGTAGTGGCTCAGGTATTGGAGATAGTTAAAGGAAATGGAGAAAAGTAGGAGATGAGCCAGTTGTTGTTTGTTGTCGACACTGCACTTGTAGCAGAATCAGAGGAGGGATTAAGGAAGTTAGTGACAGAGTTTGGGATGGTGTGCGAATGATTGAAGTTGAAGATAAATGTGAGTAAATGTAAGGGGATGAGATGTACAAGGGGAGAAAGTGGCAGCCGACTGGAAGAGAGAGACTGGAGGAAGTGATAGTTTTAGATACTTGGGTGCGAATGTGGCATGAACAGGAGTGGGGGTGGGGTTGAATGTAGATTGAGAGAAGCGAGTAAATGCCTTGGGGGATTAAGAAGTGTAATGAGAAAAAGACATTTGGGAATGGATGCTAAGAAGAGATGGTATGGAGGAGTGATTGTGCCGACAGTACTGTACTAGGCAGAAACATGGAGCATAAGAGAGGAAGAGAGGTGGAGTTTGAATGTGTTTGAGATGAAATGACTGAGAAGTATGATAAGGGTTACTAGGCTAGATAAAGTGAGAAACGAGGAAGTAAGGAGGAGAACAGGGGTGGAAAGGGAGTTGGGAGATAGGGTTGAGGAAAGATTATTGGGATGGTTTGGACACATGAGGTATAGACGGGGGCTGGTGTATGTGATGTTTAACCGGTGTGGTCATTCCCTTAGGTTCATCATCTGAGGCAATTGCCTTGCGATGGGACTGTAGAAGATCCCTAAGCCTGTTTTTGGCTTCTTGGAGGTCTACAACCGGGATATCCTCCAGAGGGATAGGGGGGGTGGGGGATTTACCATGGTGGTGATGGTGTTGATAGGTTTGGTGTGTGCTTACTCAATGGGGTTTATGTATAGTTGAGCCATGCCTGTCTGTGTGTGTTTCTTCAGTTTAACTGTGGTATGTGAAACGTTCTCTTGTAAGATTAATGCTAGTTTCCCTTCCCAAACTCTGTCCCATACGACAGGCACATGGAGATTATTTCTCCTAAACGTGTCCGGAGAATATATTATGTCTTCGTCTGGAAGTACACCAGGTATGGTTGTGGTGATGACTCTACACTCGCCGGGTAAGATCGTCACTTTGGTGTTAGTGAGAACACTTGTGTTGAGGATGGGGGGAGGGGGGAGTGGCGTTGTCTGACTTGGCTTTCCTGTGTGGCTGGGGAAAGCTGTAGTAATGTAGGTGGTATCGTCTGATACTGACTCAGAGGTTTGTGATAGCATCCTGTGCGGTGTTGATGTCATCAGATGCTGAGGTAGGCAAACTGGGTTGCAAACAAGATGTGAAACTCGGGTCGGGTGATTTAAGGGGTGGGGGTAGTTACTGAGTGTGCCAACAAGGGTGCCTAAAAGCGTTGGGTTAGGTGAGGAAGGAATCTCAATGTTACCTAATTTGAGCATAGTTGGGTTTGTATATGTTAGAATATTTAGATTGACTAAACTCTAGTCCTAATATGCCATCACATTCAGGGGTCCGGTCTTTGACTACATAGAAAGTAGTTGGTGGAAATGGATAATTTACAATGGTTATTGGTAATTCTATAGTTGAAGCGAATTATAGGAGAGCACCACCTAGAATGGTCCCTCTAAGGTGTGGTATGTCAGTAGGGTAGTCGTCACCTTATTGTGCACATATGGACTGTGATAATATATTTATTATTGTGCCTATGTATCTATGATCTGAAGTGGTTGTTCATAATTTCAGCCATTTCCAGTTCTTCTGTATATTCCTTTTTGTCTTGGTGCAGCTTTCCTATTTCTTGTTTGTTTTTCAGTTTTCCATTTATATACATGTAAAAGAGTTTGGGTTCTTCCTTACATTTGTCTATTATCCTTATTTCGTAGTTTCTCTTTTCATCTCTGCGTATTTTTACATATTCGTTTCTTAGTTTGATGTACGTTTGCCATTTGCTTGTTTTCTTATATCTTTTCCATTTTTTCCAAGCTTTGTCTCCTTTGTCCTTAGCTTCACTACATCTTTTGTTGTACCAGCTTTTTATGTATGTTTTTTTTTCTATTTTCTTTTTGTGATACATATTTGTTCACTCCTTCAACATAAATTTCTTTTAGTATGTTCCATTTTTCTTCTATCCCTGTATCTTCGTTTTGGAATTTTTCCCAGTTTGCATTGCGAAAGAATGTTTTAAGTTTCTCAAAGTTTGTTCTGTTATACATTGGTCTTCCTATTCTATGTTTATCATTTTTGCTTTGATCCATTTGTTCTTTCAATTCCGTTTCTATTAATACGTGGTCACTTTTTCCTAAAGGAGTTTTGTAATCAATTTTTTCGACAATCTCAGGTTCTGTCGTAAGTATTAAGTCTAATTTTGAGGGTTCTTCATTTCCTCTGTATCTAGTATTTTCTCTAATCCACTGGGTCATTGTGTATGCAATGGTCAAGTCAAGGAGGGTATTGCCCCAGTGTTCCTCTCCCCCCTTCACTGTCATTTCTTCCCAACATATTTTTTTTTATTAAAGTCACCCATAATTACTGTATTTTCTCCATCTTTCAGTATTTCAAATAATAATTTTTTTGTATTTTCTAGTAATTCGGAATGATCCCTTTCTGTCAAGGCATGCGTTTTGGGGGGCATATATACCACTTCAAATTTTCTTTTCTTCATTTGTTTGCCTTCGACTTGTACCATAATTGATTCTACGTTATTTTTTCCTCAGTTATTTTTGTTACATTTAAATCTTTCTTGGTCAAAATTAGAGCTCCTCCGCCCTGTTTGTTCTTTCTATTCTTTGTTCAACAGTTGTATAAACCTTGTCCCACAGTGTAGGGTGTTAGGGTGTACTTTAATTTAGTTTTCACAATTCCCATTATGTCTGGTTCTTCTAAGACTAGATAACACAAGGGAACACTTTTTCAGTAACTTTGAGTTGCATTGGATATTTCAACGGATTTTGAAAGAGTTTTAGGCGCTGATTTCAAATCTGAAATTAGTTTTTCTCTACAAGCTCTAGTTTGTATGCAATTTGAGGTTAATGAAATTGTACATATGTGAACTTGCGTAAACCATGTATAAGCATTTTAACGTCCATATATATAGATAGCTTCTAATATTTTGATCATTCTTCTTTTGTTTCAGTTCAAACATGGCTTCCAGAATGAGACATCATTGCAGAAACAAGCCTGATGCCTTCTGTTACATATGTGGATGCTACACACTCAATCGTCAGAGACGTAACATATCCTCGTTCGTCAAGCGTGCCTACAAGGCATATTTTGAAGTTCATCTTGGTGATCAAGACAAGCAATGGGCTCCTCATGTTGTGTGCCACAGTTGTGAGGAAATGCTTCGAGACTGGACCAAAAGAAAACGCAAAGGTCTGCCTTTTGGAGTTCCAATGATTTGGCGCGAACCCACCAACCATGTAACTGACTGTTATTTCTGCATGGTAAACACAAAGGGGGTTGGGAAGAAAAACCGACATAAGATTACGTATCCGAACATTCCCTCAGCTATTCGGCCTGTTCCGCACTCTGAAGAAGTACCTGTTCCAGTTTTCAAAGGCTTGCCTTCATTGGACGATAAAGACATTGGACATGATACAAGCCAGCAACACAGTTGTGACAGTGAATTGTCAGAAAAGTGTTCACAATCGGAGGACTGTTCTTCAGACACTGAACCTTTCCCGTCCCTGAGCCTCTTCCCCAGGTTGAACTGAATGATTTAGTGCGGGATTTAGGTCTTTCAAAGAAAGCAGCAGAGCTTTTGGCATCAAGATTACAAGGCAGAAATCTTGTTGATCACTCTGTTAAAGTATCATATTTCAGAAAGCGTGACCAGCTTTTTGTGACCTTCTTTTCAAAAGACAGACAGTTTGTTTACTGCCATGACATCCCAGGGCTTCTCAAAGAACTGGGTGTACCTTACTATAGTCCTGCTGAATGGAGACTCTTTTTAGACAGTTCAAAACGCAGTCTAAAGTGTGTTCTTTTACATAATGGCAATGTTTATGGAGCAGTACCTGTCGGTCACTCAGTGCATTTGCGGGAAGACTATGATGATATGAGAATGGTCATGGACTTATTAAAGTATCATGAGCACAATTGGATAATTTGTGTAGACTTAAAGATGGTCAACTTTCTTCTTGGACAACAGAAAGGTTTCACCAAGTTTCCATGTTTCCTCTGTATGTGGGACAGCCGAGCACGAGACAGACATTGGGTCCAGAAGGACTGGCCTATTTGTGACAAAAGTATGATGGCTGACTACTGCTGGAGCATTAAACGAAATTGCCCAGATGAAATGTACAAACGCAAAAGTTACAAACGCAAATTCCTGCCTGAAAAAAATACACAAAGAAATTGATAAGCTTCCATCAGCTGTGGTGATGTTCTGAAGGATGCTAATCTAACTTTGGGATAGATGTTCTGTTAATGTTCTGTTTCTTTTGCCTTAATAAATGTACAGAAATGGCTTTCATACTGTTTTAAGATTCAAGTGAACAAAAGAATTGTGGCTGATATTGCAATTTCCTATAATAACGAAAATTTAGAAAATAAATAAAAATGTCAAATTGCATAAAATCTGTAGCTTGCAGACAAAACCCGACTTCAGATTTGAAATCAGCACACTCAAGTTGACTATAGAAAAGTCTTTTTTTAAATGCAACAAAATGAGTGTTCCCCAGTGTAATCGTTTAATTCGTTATCCATCCATCTTCTTCTGGGTCTTCCTAACGATCTTCTTCCACCGATAATTCTTTCTGTCATGACCTTTCTTGGAATTCTGTCCATTTCCATTCGGGCCACATGACCAGCCCATTGCATTCGTCTTTCCTTTATTGTATTTGCGATACTTCCTTGATCTGCCAACTCTTTCAGTCCATGGTTGTGTCACCGTCTCCATTCTTGTTCATCTACATCATACACTGGGCCAAATATCTTCCTAAGGACTTTATTTTCAAAGACAGATAAGGAGTGTTCCATTCTCTTTGTGAGACTCCATGTTTCACATCCATACAACAAAACTGGTTTGATAATGGTATTGTAGATTTTCAGTTTTGTCTTTTGGTTTTTAAAGGATAAGAAAAATATTTTAAGATGTCAAGGAAAAACTACACACACACACACACACACACACACACACACACACACACACACACACACACACACACACACACACACACACACACACACACACACACACACACACACACACACACACACACACACACATACACACACACACATACACATACACACACACACAAACACACACACACACACACACACACCCACACACACACACACACGCACGCACGCACACACACACACACACACACAAACAAACAAACAAACAAACACACACACACACACACACACACACACACACACACACACACACACACACACACACACACACACTTCTTTATTCTAGGCATACCCACAGAAAGGAAAAAAGTAATCTGCATGATGTACTTGGAGCTGAGATTGTCAGCTATTTCCCTTTCCATTTAGGTCTTGTCGATTTCGTCATTAATAACGAGAGTTGTCCAGACAATCGAAGCAGCATTGGGCATGAATAGGGAGTACATAATTCTATCTTGTCTACCAAGAACAAAGGTCCACACTTGGATGATAACATTAGCAAGACTGCACAAACTTACCTTTTAAAACAGGCGTGACGTAAAATATTTTCTTATCGTGACTCATTGTCTACCCTGCCTGCATGTCTACCTTTACTCTATATCTATATACTACCACATACTCGCATTTGTCCTTATTGATCTTTTATGTGATTGGCTCTTTCTTTTGTCCATGTTTATTACAATTTTACGATTCTTTTCTCACCTCATCATATCTTTACACATCTGCACTGTCTACAAAGTCTGCCTTTACAGTGTCTTTTCACGGTGACAAGTCTACCGTTACCTCGGCTTGTTTTCCCCTGTCCGATGTACGACTGTTTACCGTCAACGCAAGCGGCGGCAGTAACCTGATTACATATTCATACGCCGCATATCATTAGCACGTCTTAAGCAAAACGGAATGGAGAATGAGAAAAGGACGGCCAAGACTACGACGAGGAAGAGGAACTTAGGGGCAGAAGTAACTAAAGTAACCATAGAATAACGTTGAGATATCAGTTTTGTGGGTGATCTCAGGTGTAAACCTGACCTGGTATACGGTGACAAGACGTAGAAAAAGAAAAAAAAGTCCTCACGAAAGAATCATTTTTAGTTTGCTTATATACCAAAAGGATCATTGATAGGGGTTATTTTTGCTATATGATTCTTGATGTCCTTTCAAAGCCAAAACACTTGAGTGTTTGGATGGACTAATTTCCCCCAACTGACCTTAGCCTCTAGAGTTAACTGAAGACATATATTAGAAAACATTTAAAAAGGCATTCCCATCTTATGCTTGTACTTGTAGGGGAAGGTTATCCAACAGATTAACAAATAAATCCTAGTTCAATCTAGGTATTGATGTTCATTATGAATAAAAAGTATGGTGGTTCTCGTTTATAAGATAGATATCTGTTCAAAGAAATCTACACAATATCAAGCAGTTCTCAGTTCTTAATTTAGACCAGGTAAGAGGTGATTCAAGTGTACTTTGAAATTAAAAAGATTTTGATTGGAATAGGGGGACCACTCATCAGGGAAAAGTCAGAACTTCAAT
>NC_134802.1:17718898-17731398 GCF_046742065.1 Oratosquilla oratoria | reverse complement strand
GGTATGTAAATCTGGAATTTTTCCAATGATTTAATTTGACAGATATATGGGTTTGAAATGAAATTGTAATTCATATTCATTGTTCGCGAGGACATTGTTTACATGAACATATACTTAGCACTAAATCATATACGTTTATGAAAAAATCATGTGCATAATACTTCATAAAAATTATCTGCACACATAAACACGTGAGTGCGAGAGTGCATTTGTGTGTTTATGTCTGTGTTTGTGCGTGTGTGTGTGTGTGTGTGTGTGTGTGTGTGTGTGTGTGTGTGTGTGTGTGTGTGTGTGTGTGTGTGTGTGTGTGTGTGTGTGTGTGTGTGTGTGTGTGTGTGTGTGTGTGTGTGTGTGTGTGTGTGTGTGTGTGTGTGTGTGTGTGTGTGTGTGTGTGTGTGTGTGTGTGTGTGTGTGTGTTTTCGTGTGTGTGTTTTCGTGTGTGTGTTGCGTGTGTATATATATCACATGCGTGTATTAGGGCCTGTCGATTTTCACAAAATGCGAAAAATAAAATTAGGTAGTGATATAATTGTGCCTTTTCATTCCCGGAAGTGAGATATGTATGACAAAGTGTGTGAGTGCCGATTGCACTATGTATAAGAATATCTTGATGTATGATATTATACAGGTAAATTATGATATGTACTAAGGTTAATTACGAATCACGGTCTATGACATTTGATGTATATTGAGTACAGATTGCACAATGTCTAGGTGTAATATGAAAATATATATGTGAGAAGATATCGATGACATGTGCGAGAAACAATTGAACTTAATGGCAACCACAAGCCCGTGTTGTGACGTATATAGTTACAATGTATGTAAAATAAAATGGAAAATGTTATTGTCGAAATTGATGTACTGTAACGATCCATTATATATATATAATAAAATAAAATAAGATTAACGAAACTCTAGAAAAAAGGAGAATGTTGAGTGGAACATAACTCGTATATTTATTTACGATCCCTTAGATGTATTCCTACGCCACAAAGTAGTGCGTATTTCCCTCGTTAGGATCGTAATCAGAAATATCCTTTCCGTGTGTAGTCGTTGAGTTGACAACATCTCCGTAAGTGCCATGGCACTCATTATTGGTAAACATTGAAAGAGTAAATTGTTATCTTTATGTAATGTCACTTGTTGAAATAATATGTAAGAGTTAGTGCATAAATCATGTTAATTAGAAATGTATTTGGTTTCTCAGAATAGCAAAGGATCACGAAGATATGTGATGATGTATGTTGTGGAGGCGGGTAAACAAAATCATGGTAGGAATCATGAAGTTGAGTTCAATGATTGTTATTGACGAATAGTAAGTTTAATCATTGCATTGATTTTGATAGGTTAATTATGAATGCAAATCACAATGTGATACAATTTGCAGAAACCACACACAAACCACACACATTTAAACACCGTCTGTATAAGATCAAGACCGAAGGGCAACAATAAAGAAGATTGAAGTGTGCGTTATGTTTGATTCCCATCCCTCTGTACCTCATGCCGCCGATCTTCGGAGACGGCGTTGACAAAGTGAATGAAGATAACTCTATCCTACATCAATGTCACCCTAAATTTTCATTATGTTCTTTTAATAGAAAGTAAATGCAAATTAGTATATATTTTCAAGTTGACTCAAATATTGTTCTCATATAAGCACAGGGAGATACTTTTGCTTCTATAGTTAATGTACAACGTATGTGAAAGAACATGAACAGAACAGGTTATCAGTTTCATTCATGCTTTAACTTGTACTCGGCGTCGCAGCACGTCACCCAATCGACCAACCAGGAGAGCTCAGAGAAGCCCAGAGTTGGTGGTTTTCTCGCAGTGCTTCAACAGAAGTATACATGTGAATATATCAATGTAAGTATTACACAGTGAATCACTCGGTAACGCTATTCCATTTAGCAATATTTGATAAAATTGGTGTTAGTCCAGATTTTTTTTTCTTTAATTTATCATAGAAATTGAAGTTAGTCAAACTACATTATATATGTGTATTAATTCATATTCCTTCTTTTTAGTGTGAAAATTTATTTATTTGTATCAACATAAATTTCATATTTTAGAATGTATCTTTTAGTATTTAAGTAAATGTCTTTATTTATTTGAAAGGATATCTTCTGTTTTCAGGTTTTCACAAGATGTTAAAACAGAAGACCAGAGGTCAACTATCATCCCATTTGAGCCTGTTAATTGGTAAAGAGAAAGAACTTCCAGTGTTAGAGCTTCCATCAGTGAGAGACATTTTGGGTTTTGGGTTACTTCTTCGAGAACAAAATTTCAAAGACAGAAGGAACTATACGGATAAAGGTCTCACCAGTGATATCATAACCCATCTTCTGCACCAATGGACAATAGCTAATGCCCTATTCAAACTCCCACTGATCGCCCTGTGTCGAACAATTGGGCTAATACATAAAGGATTGTGGGAAAGAGTAGTTCAAAGGAAACTTGACAAAGAAAACTGCATTTCTACACTCACTTGATAAACTGTTTGATATTTTGAGCTGCAAGTGTTCTATAGTTCTGTATTCAAAAACTGATTGTTCTCCTTCTGATAGGAGAAAATGTCATTCGTACATTGGCTTCTGTTGCCCTCGTGAAAAGAAGATAACTGTGTTAGAGCTAGGCTTCATCAGGTCACAGTAAACAAATCAAAAGGCCTATACAGTATTCAAATGGGCTAAATAGATTATGCAGAAAGGAATAGACAGATTACTCTGTAAAAAGGAAGGCATTTATCAGAAGAAAGAAAAGAATAGAATGAAAAGTGAAGAAGTAATGCAAAGAAAAGAACAGCATTGCCATGATGTTTATCAGTTTTTTTGGTGATTCTTCTGAACGAAATGAAGTAACGTCAGATGAGAGTTGTAAAGTGACTTCTAAGGCTTTACCAAAGAAAACAATATATAACACAAGAGATATTTCGAACATTGCATTAGCTAGAATTCGACACTATACTGGACTCCATGAGGCTTCAGAAATTGCATCTGCCGCTTGGATAGATGTAGGCCTCATCACCCAAGAAGATTCATCCTTACTTATCGATCACAACAAATTTAGAAGAGCACAAATAAAAATAATGAAGGAATTATCTGATCAACAAGAAAAAGAATTGAAAGAAGGATGGCTTTCCTGTCTTTTGTTTGATGGAAGAATAGATGAAACCAAAGTTATGCTAGAAGTAGGGGGAGTAAACAGACAATTTTCAGGTCTAACCAAAGAGGAACACTACACTGCCTGTTCCTAGCCTGGCGGTCGGTTTTTGTTTCACTTTACGCCTAAAACTGAAGAGGAAGAAAAAGAGCATATTGAGATGATAGGTGATAATATGATATGCTGGCTTTAAGTGAGAGGGCTTGAAAATTTACTGCAGGCTATAGGTGGAGATTTAACTTTGGTTAACTCTGGCTGGAAAAGAGGTATAATGAATCATTTAGAGAAAAAAACGAAAGAAGACTTATATAGCTGGTGTGTGATTTATATATAGGTGAACTGCCCCCTTGTCATCTCATCCAAGAACTTGATGGCCCTACAAAAAGCCACAGTAAGTGGTCAGGTACCCTTGGCAACATACTGGACGAAGCAACACACCTATAAATAAATGAAATGTTTCCGAAAGTTGATATAGGTTCTCCCATTCCAGTGTTTCCGGAAAAAAGTTGTTAAAGACCTTGGCACAGATCAATCATACTCTTATCGTATTACTCAAGCAATAAGATCAGGAGAAGTACCAACGTCACTGGCTCTGTTAGAAATTGGACCTGACAGTCACAGTCGTTGGTTAACTACAGCTCTGCGCTTCTACAGGATCTGGATTTCAAAACATGAATTTAAAGGACAAGTACTGGAGAACTTGAGGTTAATTGTTAGTTATATTATTGGTGTTTATCTTCCCAACTGGTTTAATGTTAAGCTCAGTCCCAAGTGGGCCGATGGTCCCAATCACCTGTTATTTAAATTGTAGCTTGTGAGAACACAAAAGAAGTTAGTGAGAGACATTGTATTACCTGTGATGAAAAAAAAATACTATGCTCCTTCAGAGGTAGTGCTGCAAGCCATGCTTTCCAGCCAGTGTGCAAAATGTGTGCTGAAGCTAAAAGAAATATCCTAAAAATTAGAGGTACCCCATTTGAAGATGACCAGTTGGAAGACTGCTCATTGTTAAAAGAAAAAGCGTTCATTTATATGTTGAAGTTATCAAACTGTCTGACTTGTTCGACTTGAATTTTGAAGTCTTGGAACCACCTTTGCAAATACACACCAATGCAGGTACCAAAGTGATCTTCATACACACAAAATGTTGAAAGAAATGTTAAAATGGTTAACAAAGCCGCGGGCCATGTTTACAGTCAAGAAAAGCGCGAAGGTTATATCAAAGCACAATTTTCAAGCCGGCAACTGCTGCAAAGAAACTACAGCAAGAAAGATATGAAGGCTTTACTACTTTTATTTAATACTTTATAGTGTATACGAAGCATGTATGTGTGTGCCTATATATGTGTATCTATATATACATATATATATATATATATGTGTGTGTGTGTGTGTGTGTGTGTGTGTGTGTGTGTGTGTGTGTGTGTGTGTGTGTGTGTGTGTGTGTGTGTGTGTGTGTGAGTGTGTGTGTGTGTGTGTGTGCGTGTGTGTGTGTGTGTGTGTGTGTGTGTGTGTGTGTGTGTGTGTGTGTGTGTGTGTGTGTGTGTGTGTGTGTGTGTGTGTGTGTGTGTGTGTGTGTTTTTTTGTGCTTGCGCGTGCACATGTGTGTGTACGTGTTAATATAATTACATTGACTTTTTCTAGATTTGCCACCAGCCACATGATCTGTCATGTCGTATACATACGTCATTTATTGAACTTTGCACGTCACTGTAACTTTTCTTCGTATTTGATATTTTATGTATAAACTTGTTTTATGGCAATAGACTTGAAATTTGAAGTAAAAAGATGCAAGAAATACCAAGTATATATTTCAAACTTCTTTTGATGCAGATAGGAAATACCTGAAATTCCTTTTTGTGCCAGAACTTCGTTCAGTATGCCAAAAGGCAACAATAAATTGCTACCGAAATGACAAATTTTGAATTTTCATTTTTAACCCCTAAAATTAACACACCCTAGTGTGTATGTGTATGTGCTCGTTAAGGTTAATTTGTGTCATGCTGCTAGTTCTATTGAGGAGGGGAAGGGATCGAATCCTCTGTTTCCTTAGTTTACCAAATTCCTGATCTGTGGGTCAGTGGTCATCCTACACTGACGCTATTTATAAAGTTAAAGCTCATCGCTCCTCGCGACGCAGTGCCTTGCGTTCACTGGCACTCATCTTGGCACTCTTGTTACCAGCATCTAGTATTGGTTTATCTTATTTTCATTTAATTATTGTTTGTACATGTTTTTTATCTTTTTCGTTTACTTATTCAAAATTTTGACTGGAAGATCAGCTTCCCTCAAAAAAAAAAAAAAAAAAATGCTGAACTTTTTTTATGCCTTTTATCCACCTCTCTTCTACTCTCTCATGCCTCCCATTTACAACTTGTTCGGTTTCCAAGGCTAGAAGTGATGCTTTTTGCTTCCAATATACTAAAAAAGTAATCTTTTATTTATCTTACGTCTTGTTCATTTATGCTGTCATCGTTGAAAGTACCTCCATCTTTTGTTCTCATAAGCCATCTCGTTATGTCTGACACTTCTCTTGAAATACGTCAGCCAAAATATTTACAAAATTCAATACTAAAAAATTTTGGAGTAAGTAAATATCAATAGATTGTATCGCCAGTAATGACAACAATAAACAAAATTCATTGCCATGCATAAAAATTGTTTTGGTTGTTTCGTCATGCATAGAAACAAAGATGAAACTTT
Source organism: Oratosquilla oratoria (assembly GCF_046742065.1). Taxonomy (NCBI): domain Eukaryota; kingdom Metazoa; phylum Arthropoda; class Malacostraca; order Stomatopoda; family Squillidae; genus Oratosquilla; species Oratosquilla oratoria. The sequence continues at coordinate 17,725,527 of NC_134802.1, read as the reverse complement.
TTCCTTGAGTCACCAGCATAGACTACAAATTCCATAATTATTAGTGTTAATAATTGATTACATGAAGATGAGTGATAGGTAGGAGAGAAGAAACAGGATGAGTTCCGAGCTGAAACGTGGCACGTAAATGAGTATTTATAGGAATGACTCAATAATTTCTAGATTTCCTCGTCTATGTACACACACACACATAAACACACACACACACACACACACACACACACACACACACGCACACACACACACACACACACACACACACACACACACACACACACACACACATACACACACACACACACACACACACACACACACACGCACGCACGCACACACACACACACACGCACACACACACACACACTCACACACACACACACACACACACACACACACACACACACACACACACACACACACACACACACGCACGCACGCACGCACACACACACACACACACACACACACACACACACGCACACACACACACACACACACACACACACACACACACACACACACACACACACACACACACACACACACACACACACACACACACACACACACACATATATATATATATATATATATATATATATATATATATATGAGAGAGAATGTGGGTGGGGAAGGGCAAACGAAGATGTGTTAGGAATAGAGTTTATTGCCCTAACGTTGCGACCAACTTGGTCTTCTTCAGAGGACTACAGCATTACAGACGGATCACAATTCTTATATTCGTAGTGAGAGGGAACCCGCCAAGGTATGAGCGTCATGTTTTCCCTTTGGCTAACGATTTAATTATTAGGACACTTGCTGCTTTCGAGAGGCATTTAAATCCATCTCTGTCGTTGTTGTTCTTGTTGGCGGCGATATGTGCAGCTTCCACAGTTTTTCTCATTTTCTTCTCAAATCCCTCGTGTAGAATTTCTGCGTTGTTCCAATCAGGTAGATGTCCACATTTGTCCAGGTGACGAACCAGGGAGTTAGATGTTCTATGAGCCCTGAGATCGTTTTTGTGCTCATTCAAGCGTTTATTGAACCCTCGACCTGACTCACCGAAATAAGATGAAGGACAACCGTTGCATGGAATACGGTAAATGACACTGAGATTATTACGCATATTATTATGTTTCTTAAATATTTTTCCTATTTTATTGGAAGATATTTTTGCTATATTCCACCTTTTAACAAATAATCATCAATAGCTATGGTGTTTATAGAATTAGGGACAGAAATAAAATGAGACTTATCCTTTCCCGGGGTCCGGACGTTTGAGCCATCGTAGATCTTCTTGGCTTTCCTCGTTGTCCTGGTGATCAAACCTCCGGGGTATTTCAGCTTCCTAAAGGTATTCTTGATGTAAGTAAGTTCATCCTCTAGGAATTCTTCACTGCAGATACGAAAAGCTCTGAGAAAGAAACCTATTAGAACACCCGTTTTAACACGTCTGCTGTGTGCTGAAAAATAATGGACAAAGTTTCCTGTACACCGAGAAACTTACCTGTTGAGAACCTCTGTGTATCAACGTGTCTAAAAATGGTAAATCACACTCTTTTTCTAGTTCAACTGTGAATTGAATGTCTTTATTCACAGCCTTGAGTCTTCTCAACTTATTTTCTATATTAGTTCTTTTTGGCATCACCACGATTATGTCATCCACGTACCTTAACCAAGTGGTACCTCTTCCCATGATGTTGATATATTTGTCCATTTCTAATACTTCCATGAATAAACATGCCATGACAGCAGATAATGGACTCCCCATTGCGAGACCTCTAATCTGTTTAAATTCAATGTTGTTAAACATAAAATATCCAAATTTTACACACATGGAAAAATATGACACACATGGAAAAATATTTAAGAAACATAATAATATGCGTAATAATCTCAGTGTCATTTACCGTATTCCATGCAACGGTTGTCCATCATCTTATTTCGGTGAGTCAGGTCGAGGGTTCAATAAACGCTTGAATGAGCACAAAAACGATCTCAGGGCTCATAGAACATCTAACTCCCTGGTTCGTCACCTGGACAAATGTGGACATCTACCTGATTGGAACAACGCAGAAATTCTACACGAGGGATTTGAGAAGAAAATGAGAAAAACTGTGGAAGCTGCACATATCGCCGCCAACAAGAACAACAACGACAGAGACGGATTTAAATGCCTCTCGAAAGCAGCAAGTGTCCTAATAATTAAATCGTTAGCCAAAGGGAAAACATGACGCTCATACCTTGGCGGGTTCCCTCTCACTACGAATATAAGAATTGTGATCCGTCTGTAATGCTGTAGTCCTCTGAAGAAGACCAAGTTGGTCGCAACGTTAGGGCAATAAACTCTATTCCTAACACATCTTCGTTTGCCCTTCCCCACCCACATTCTCTCTCATTTGTCTGAAATAATCTTAAATATATATATATATATATATATATATATATATATATATATATATATATATATATATATATATATATATATCACTGGTGAGAAATGTAGTGACACATTTGTAAATCCCAATTAACACCACATTTGGAAAAAAGAGCTGAATAAGCAAGTCTATATTTCGACTACAAACCACAATACTCCTCAGTATTATTGAAGAGGATTGAAGTTAGCAGTCGAAATATACACTCAACTAACCAACTCTCCTTTTTCCGACTATGGTTTTAGTTTACATATATAAATATATGTATATATATATATATAAACACATATATATATATATATATATATATATATAGATATATATATATATATATATATATATATATATATATGACTGGTGAGAAATGTAGTGACACATTTGTAAATCCCAATTAACACCACATTTGGAAAAAAGAGCTGAATAAGCAAGTCTATATTTCGACTACAAACCACAATACTCCTCAGTATTATTGAAGAGGATTGAAGTTAGCAGTCGAAATATACACTCGACTAACCAACTCTCCTTTTTCCGACTATGGTTTTAGTTTACATATATAAATATATGTATATATACATATATATATATATATATATATATGTATATATATATATATATATATATATATATATATATATATATATAAGAAGTGAATACAAGGGTAGTGGGTCAGGGTTTGATGATGGTTAAAGAAAATGAAGAAAAGTGGGAGATAAGCCAATTGCTGTTTGCTGTCGACACTACGCTTGTAGGTATTGAGGAAGTTAATGACAGAATTTGGGAAGGTGTGCGAAAGAAGAAAGTGGAAGATGAATGTAGGTTAAAGTAAGGTGATAAGATGTACAAGGGGAGAAAGTAGTAGCAGATTGGAAGTGAGTATTAAGGAGAGAGACTGTAGGAAGTGGATAGTCTTAGATACTTTGGTACGAGTGTGGCAGGAAAAGGAGTGGGCGTGGAGGTAGAATGTAGATTGAGAGAAGCGATTAGCCTTTGGGGGATTAAAAAGTGTAATGAGAAATAGAAATTTGGGAATGGATGCTAGGAGGAGATTGCATGAAGGAGTGATTGTGGTGACAGCACTGTATGAGGCAGAAACATATAACATAAGAGAGTAAGAGAGAAGGAGTTTTAACGTGTTTGAGATGAAATGCCTGAGAAGTATGATAGGGCTTACTAGGCTAGAGTTAGAAATGATGAGGTAAGGAGGAGAACAGGGGTGGAAAAGGGAGTTGGGAGACAGGGTTTATGAAAAAGTATTAGGATGGTTCGGACACATGGAAAGAATGAGTGAAGAAATATTAGTAAAAGTGGTGTGGAAGGCAGAGGTGGAAAGAGTGAACATGAGGGGGTGGCCTAGGGTGAAATGGATGGATGGGGTAAAATGGGCATTGGGAAAGAGGGGAATGTCTGTTGAGGAAGGAAGGGAGAGGACAGATCATATGGTTGAATGGAGAACGGTTTGTGTATGAATGATGCTGTGGTGTATGAGAGAGAGTGTGCGAGGGGACGGAGAAGGGAGTTCGCCGAATTAATGACGAGGCCTTGCTGTGGATGTGCTGTGTCTTGCGACACTGCTTCTGACCCAGGGCAATGGACAAGATGCAGGGATGGTCCGTCATCCAGGAGGTTCCAATATAAGAAGGAGGGAAGAGGGTAGAGGGGAGTGGAGTATGTAGGAGATGAAATGGGTGGGAGTGGTTTCTATTCTATGCTTTTTTTTTTTGCTACCTCCCGTGTAAGGGGGAAGAAAACCTTTGGTATATGTATGCATATGTATGTATATATGTATATATATATATATATACATATATATATATATATACATACATATATATATATGTATATATTACATATATATATATATATATATATATATGCATATGTATATTTATATTGCAGTAATTCACAAGGCACACGTGAAAATAATAAGCAGAAAAAACACTGGTATATAAGAAGTTTAGTCCGAACGTTTTCGTCTATTGACTTGATCAAGGAATACATATTGATGTCTTAAATAGACGAAAACGCTCGGACTAAGCTTCTTATTTACCAGTATTTTTTTCTGCATGTATATATATATATATATATATATATATATATATATATATATATATATATAAATATATATTTATATATATATGCATATATATATATATATATATATACATAACTGTATATATATACATATGTGTATAAATGTATATAAATATACATATATACATATATATGTATATATGTATATACGTATGTACATATATATACATATACATATTACATATGTACATGCATGTAAGCTTACATACATGCGCTTTAGCAAATATAGACACATGAATCTGGCCACTTGAGTAGGCGAATGCAAAAAGAGTGAGAGACGCGTGATGAAGTCCCGATTGTCCGATCACTTGGTGGATGTACTGACGATGTAAAATGCCTTTTTGTTTGAATGTCTGAGTGCTTTTGTGCACTTTGCCAGCCTTCATGTTTTTGTATGTTTTATCGGCCACGTAAACATAGACCCGTTCTGCGCGGCGCTGTTTTTCGTTCTGGTAATCGTGCTGGGCATCAAAATTCAATTAACCTTGTACCACAATATCAGGCGTTATTTTCTTTCCGGGGAGCACAATCGATTTGATTTTGTCATATATCTGGTACCCCTGCTGGAGGGGAGAGGTGGGTAGGGAAGGGAGGAGGGGGCTCCTGTCAGGAGTAGAGGGCAGTGACAAACGTAGATTGTCAATTTTCTATTACTCTTTATCTGTCTCTCAGAAGTATATAAATTCTACTTTTACTCTTATATTTAGTCACACACTTTCATCCTTTTATCGCAATTCCCAATCTGTTCTCTCACAATTCTTACATACTAACCTGATATCAAACAAGTTTCATTCTCTATTTTCCTGTTTTCCAGTGCTTACTTCTAGTATTATTTACCTCTTATACTCTTTTGTCTTCTCCTTATTTCTATAATTTAACTCTGACTTTATTCGTGTAGTTTATGTTCTCAATTTTGCATTCCGCTTGCACCTGCACACTTATTCCACATTAGTCTACGGACTCATATTCTTTTATTTCAATACACAAGTCTCCATTCTTGTGCCGCGATAGCGTTCATTACTTATGTTTATCTGGTGACTGGCCATCAAACGCTTTCTGAAGGACTAAGTATCGACAATAGAGCACAGAGGCTAATAGCATTCCTGTTAACGATCCCAATGATACCACGTTGTAATGATTCAGCAAAGGGATGAGTAAAATTTTTCGGTACGGTATGGTAGTTGGTGATGCTTTAGGAACGGTGCGACACCATTTGGGGTACCGGTTTGCACTGGATTGCATAGGTACTGACCACATGTGCCTCAGCCCACGTATTGCTCTTGTTATGTCTCGACAGCTTAGTGCAGTGTTGGCTGAACATTACAATGACATAGCAGAAAGGTACTGACGGGCTGACAGCGTGCTGACAGACACGTGCTTTGCTGGCACGAGGCCCATGGTGCGAAGCTCGCCCATTTTGCCATCGTCAACCAAAGAATGAAGTGTTGATTCTGCCACGTGGAGTGGTATCCAAAGCAAGGCGATTCTGGTGCGCATGATGAGGCAACCTCGCCTCAGTGTCTCTGCCTCAAAGAGTCGTAGGTTTCGAATTTCTTGCCACTGGGACGATTTCCTGGCTGAATAGAATCCTTTGGCAAGGTATCCTTCCAAATCAGAGTCCCTAAAGATGTTACTGGTGTATTCAAATTGCATATCTAATTGAATCTGGCTACAGTAGATTTAATGCAGACGAGGAGAATCCCCAGCGATCAAAAGGATATGAATGTTTTTTAATAATACCTTCATTACTTTGTCGGACTTGTATGCTTTTATAATGCTCACCACCAGGCGATCCTTTTTACCAACAAGAACCCCAAGCAATCAGACCCTGGTTTAATCGGTTTCTGTTAAAATGAATAAGTAAATATTTCCTCTTCCTCCTTGTAAGTATCATCTGCTCTTGCCGCCATTATTTTTCAGGTTCTCCCAACTTCTTATTTTTATCTTGATTCAAATCCTGTTTATCTTCATATATCTACCCCTATTCTTGCTTCTACCCCTCCACTTTCTCTTTCTTCACCCACTCTTGCGTCTTTACCCTACCGGTTCTTTTTTTTTTCCAGAAATCGAATATACCTTTACTTTCTGATTCACTATTCCCCT
>NC_134802.1:17708898-17713898 GCF_046742065.1 Oratosquilla oratoria | reverse complement strand
ACTACTACTACTACTACTACTACTACTTCTACTACTACTACTACTACTACTACTACTACTACTACTACTACTACTACTACTACTACTACTACTACTACTACTACTACTACTACTACTACTACTACTACTACTACTACTACTACTACTACTACTACTACTACTACTACTACTACTACTACTACTACTACTACTACTACTACTACTACTACTACTACTACTACTACTCCTACTACCACTACTTATAATACTAGTACTAACATTTGTATTACCGCAATGTGTGAACTACTGTACAGTGCTTGTGATTTCTGGCCTATTCGTGGACGGATTTCAACAGTGATGTGCATGGCTCGATAGCCATGCACGGCTCACACCACCGTGTGAACTAATGCAGAAGTCTATTAAAGCGATGGATTATGGTCACCGTAGTATATGAAACGGTGCAGCTGTATGTACACCGCATAGTTACATTAAAACAAATAGCCACTGATACATAAATCGTTGTAATTGTTTATAATTTGCGTTAGTCATTTGGAAACAGTTGCAGAGACTCGTGTATTGTTGGAACAGGGTTGCAGATTGCTATGGAGGCTCCAGACGTTCATGTGTGACTGGTTTTTGCATCTTTATCGTAGATTATTTAGGTGCTGCATTGTCGTGAACTCATTTTGTTCCGGTAAGGTGTTCTCTAGGTCATGTGCTTGTAAAGGACAACATTCTTTTATTTTGTTTGATCTATTTATCTATCTAATGAAATATTCCTATCCGAGAGTTGACACCTTGACGTAGTGGATAGGCTTGAGAATCTTAATGATTACAAAAGCTATGTCGATAGAGAGACAATCTCTGTAGGGTCACCCATATTTAACATGTTTTGTAAGAAATATCAGACAAAGAGCAGCTCACACACACAGTCGTAGGACCCACTGCTAACTGACACGTCCCTGATGACGAACAAGGAAACTCCTCATAGATATATGGGGTATCGTCATAATGACGTCGTGGGCCATTGGGCACCCTATAGATTAGGGCTTCATCGAATATTATGAATTAGGTGGCACCAGAGAAATATCTCACCTGAAACCAGCTGGCACGGAGGTGAGATTACCTTCATAGCAACAATGAACAGTACAAAAAAAAAAAAAAAAAAAAAAAAACATTGCCTCGTGTGCTTACAGGTAGTGTGCCACCAAATGTGAGTAAGCACTATCCAAGCAGATCCAAGTCTTGGACATTAAACAGCATGACGAAAATGAATATCTATACTTACAAAGTAAGAACTCTCTTAGAAGACCACAAGCTGGAGAGTTTAATGGAAGACAATATCCAGTGGGACATGGTAGGACTGAGCGAAGGGTAACTTGGATTGTGATTAGGCTGTATAAAAGGTACACTCTAAAAATAGTTTAGATCTATGCACCAACTTCACACAGTTCAAACGATGAAATTGAGTCCTTCTATGATGATTTAAGTCAGGTAATGAATCAAGAAAAAAGTAAGTACACGTTGGTAATAGGCAACTCTAATGCTAAAATGGGGAAAAAGATGGGAGATGAGACATGCATTGGGAAGTTTGGAGTAGGTGAAAGAAATGACAGAGGCGAGATTTTTGTCAATTTTGCATTGAACTACAACATGAGGATAATGAACGCTTTCTTCCAAAAGCTCGAAGGTCGTAAATGAACCTGGAAAAGTCCAAATGGAACAATAAAGAATAAAATAGACCTCATATTAGGAGATGAGAGCATAAGCGTTAGCAATGTAACGGTGAAAAATAAAGTCAACATATGTAGTGACCATAAAATAATAGTTTGCGCAGTTAAATTCAGTTTCAGAGGTGAGAGAAATAAACTTATTTTAAGAAAGAAAATAAGCCTTGCAAAGGTTAAGGATAATAATGTTACATTTAGAAATTAAAAAATAAATTCGAAGCTCTAAAAACTAACGAGGACACCTTAAAAGGTATTAATTTGAGCTTAGTGAATATCATCAAGGAATTGGCAGAGAAAGTAGGAAGTACAAAAAACATTAGAGAAAAGAAATACTCCAAGGCTACAAATGACATAATTAAAAGAAGAAGGACCATACAGATTAAAAGCATGAGAGACGAAATAGAAAGAGTAAAACTAAACAAGCTCATCAACAAAAGGGAGATATCAGAGAAAAGAAAGAGAAACATGGATGAAATAGGGGAAACTATTCGGAAAGGTAAAAGTATCAAAGAGACCGAGCGCAGACATGCTTTACTGTAGGAAGACAGCAAATGATAAGTTTGAAAGATGGAAATGGAGAAATCATCAAATGCAGAGACAGAAATATAAAAAGAGAAGAAGAATTTTACCAAGAGCTTTACTCATCGAAGACCGTAGTTGAGTCAGTAATTCATCTGTAGACGTTAGTAGTGTACCAGAGATTACAAAGGAAGAAGTAGAATTTACTCTGAAGATATGAAACGAGGAAAAGCACCTGGTGAACATGGTATATCGATAGATCTGTTGAAAGACGCAGGGAAATTAGTTCATATTAAATTAGCTCAGTTGTGCACCCAGTGCCTAAGTCTAGAAAGGGTCCCTGAGTTGTGTTGCAATGCTATAGTGATTTTGCTTAATAAAAAGTAGACCAGAAGGACCTTGGTGACTATCGACCGATTAGCTTGCTATTAAATACATATAAAATATTTTCCAAGATCCTTACAAATAGATTAAGTCAAGTTTTAGATGGAAACCAAACGAGAGAACAGGCAGGCTTTAGGATCGGATATTCGACTCTATATTATTTGCAGGCGATAAACCAACTCATCGAGAAAACGGCAGAATACAATATATATCTCTGTTTAGCTTTTGTCGGTTATGAGAAGGCCTTTGACTCGGTAGAACAAATAGTAATACTAAACTCTCTTTGCAAACAGGGTACAAACGAACACATCGTAAGGGATTGAGAAAAGATTTATGCGAAAGGTACAGCTATAATTAGACTACATAAACATAGAGACAAGATTAAGATTGGGAAAGGAGTACGGCAAGACTTTACAATTTCACCCAAAATACTTACAGCTTGCTTGGAAGATATTTTCAGAAGATTGAGTTGGGAAGAGAAACCCTTGAATATTAATGGCAACTATTTGAACCACCCAAGATTTGCGGATGGCATCATTACTATTTTAGAAAGAGCAGAAGACTTGCAAGGTATCCTGAGTGATCTGAACAAGGAAAAATCTCAAAGTAGGTTTAAAATGAATAAGAGTAAAACCAAAGTAATCTTCAACACGAAAGCTTAAAGTAAAGAGATTATAAATAGTTGGTGAGAGTCTAGAAGAAGTTGAAGAGTATAATTATTTAGGCCAGATGGTGAAAGTGACAAAAGATCATGATAATTAGATAAAAAGACGCATTACAATTGGTTGGAAAATGTTTGATAAGTATAATAAAATCCTGAGAGGCTCCCTACCTCTATGTTTGAGACGTAACGTTTACAACCAATGCATTCTGCCAGCAATAATCTACGGGTGTGAGACTTGGAAACTGACGAAGCCGATGGAAACAAAACTAAAGACTGTACAGAGGACAATGGAGAGATGAATGATGGGAATAATGCTGAGAGACCGAAAAAGAGCGAGTTGGATGAGAGAGCAGACTAGAGTGAAATATATTGTGAAGGCGGTAAAAGAGAGGAAGTGGAATTGGGCAGGTAAATTATTGCGAACGACTGATGAGTGATGGAGCAAATGTGTTACTGAGTGGACGCCGCGAGATAAGAACCGTGGAAGAGGGAGGCCAGACAGAAGGTGGAGAGACGAGACTGAGAAGTTTGCAGGAGTGACGTGGCAGAGGTTGGCCCGGTCGTGTGAATCATGGAATACTATTTTATTTCATTTACTTATTTACCTACTCAATAATTGTTTATTTATTCATTTTTACTTATCTATTCTATGTGTTCTAATTAATTTATTTCAACAATTATATTCTATTTTTCTACCTATTTTTTATTCACTTATATACCTATATATTCCATTTCATTCTATTTATTTTTTTATTTATCTTTTTACTGGCTCATTTATTTATGTATTTATTTAGCCATATATCTATATATTATTTTTTAACTCTATTTTTCTTATGAACGCAGACTCTGGTCAAATTAGAGTATCACTGGAATGAGACTCGATATCATCCTGAGGCTCCCATTTGGTGTTGAACAAAAATAAATGTATAAAGAGGGTCACTGGGTCATTGGAGTTATATCACAACAACTAATCCAATCTACATCTGTTGTGATTCGAGTCTGTTGTAATTTAGGAGTGTTACGATTTACAACTAACGAAACTCACATCTACCGTAAATTATAGCTGCTATATTTCATAGCTGCTGAGAATAGCAGCAGGTAGTCCTTGGATTACGCCTCGTGTTTGGAAACTGCTGCAGCTGCCAAGCTTACAGCTCCAGCAAGGCTTGTTCGAACTCTGTGATGTTTTGTGGGACGATTCCTCACGCGCTTGTGGCACTGATGGTGTGGTCTAGGCTCAGGAACCTTCTGTCCGGTGTTGGGATTTGTCCCCAGGAAGACTGGGAGGAAAAAAATGGCTGCCTAGCGTGTTGGTTTTGATCATGACGTCTACATGAGGTTCGAATACAACAAGTTCCGTTGTCTTATACTTACCCCGTAAATTTAAGAACATATGAATGAAGAAGACTGCAAGTGACCATGAGGCTGACACTAGGCACATCCATGTCCATCACCATCTGTCATCCCCATCCACAAAGTTGTCTCATCTTTTCATAAAACAACCGATAGTTTCAGCGTTTACTACATGGTTGCCAAGTCTATTTCATTCGTTGACTACTCTATTAGTAAACCAGTTCTTCTTAAATCTAAATTTGTCCAAATTAAATCAATTGCTGCGAGTCCTGCCCTGTTGTCTAAATATGATAACCTTGCTTGTATAACCCTTGTTAAAAATCTTGATTCATTTGAACAACTCTTTTAACTCACCCCGAATTCTGTGTCTT
>NC_134802.1:17696398-17698898 GCF_046742065.1 Oratosquilla oratoria | reverse complement strand
CAACATCAACATCCATCCCGCCATCTTATCTATCACTGGTGATATGGACCAAACTTCACTCTATTAAGTTTCTTACTATTATGTTATTAGTGTAATAGACTTATAGTTGAATTATTTTAAATATTTCATTTTATTTGTGTGATTTTCATGTAATTTGATCGAAGAGAAGTTACGTTTTCATCCTCCGTAATATTACGGACCACAGCTACGATTCGTCCTGCCCGCTATCTATGATCACTGGTGGTATGGATCAAACTACACTATTAAGTTTGTTACTATTGGGTTATTAGCGTAATACCTTGCATATAATTGAATTATTCAAATTATTTTCTTTAAAATGTGTGATTTTCATGTAATTTTACGGTATTCGTAGCTGTGGTGGGTAATTTTGCAGAGGATAAAAACGTAATTATATGATCAAATTACATGGAAATCACACATCTTATAGAAAATAGGTCAAATAATGCAACCATATGATAATTTTTTATATAAAATTGTGCCTGTCAGTAAAAACCGTCATTGTTTACGTTTGATCGGCGATCAGTCAGACCGCACGTTTCGGCCCGATTTCCTCGGACAAAATAGGCCCGATTTAATTTCATTCAAAATTCAATATCTCGAGAACTAGGACAGCTAGATGGATAAATCAAATTGCATTATACTCATAGCGACTTTTTCCATCCCATGAGAACTACTTCAGCTCAAATATCAGGAATTCCATTTTCATATTGACCTAGCTAGTTTTTGTGACTTATTCGCATGTATATATATATGTATATATATATATATATATTTGTGTATATTTTTATTTGTATATATATGTGTGTATATACATATATATATATACATATATATATACATATATATATATATATACATACATATATAATATATATATATATATATATATATATATATATATATATCAAAAGAGCCATCCTGAGGTCATTGCTGAACAAAGGCCTCCCTCATAGCATTCCATGACTCACACGACCACGCCAGCCTCTGCCAAGTTACTCCTGCAAACTTGTCAATTTAATCTTTCCACCTATTCTTTGGTCTCCCTCTTCCACGCTTCCTATCTCACGGCGTCCGTTCAGTAGCACACTTGCTCCGTCGCCAATCAATCCTTCGCAATAACTTACCTGACCAATTCCACTTCCTCTCTGTTACCGCCTCCAAATCATCCTTCACTTTTGTCTGGTCTCTCACCCAACTTGCTCTCTTTCGGTCTCTCAGCGTTATTTCCATCATTCATCTCTCCGTTCTCCCCTGTGTAGTCCTTAGTTTTGTTTCCATCACCTTCGTCAGTTTGCAAGTCTCACACCCGTAGATTATTGCTGGCAGAATGCATTGATTGTAAACTTCGCGTTTCAAACATAAAAGTAGAGAGTTTCTCAGGATTCTATTATACTTACCAAACACTTTCCAACCAATTGTAATACGCCTGTTTATTGCATTATCATGACACCATCTGGCCTAAATAATTATATTCTTCAACTTCTTCAAGACTCTCACAATCGATTATAATATCTACTTGGATATTTCGTGTTGAACATTACTCTGGTTTTACTCTTATTAATCTTTAAACCTACTTTGAAATTTTCCTTATTCAGATCACTCAGCATATCTTGCAAGTCTTCTGCTCTCTCTGAAAATCTCTTCCAAACAAGCTGTAAATATTTTGGGTGAAATGGTAGTGCCTTGCTGTAATCCTTTCTCGATCTTGATCTTTTTTGTATCGAATTAAAGCGGTACCTTTTGCATAAATCTTTTCTAACACCATTACGATCTGTTCAATTGTACTCTGTTTGCGTATGGAATTTAGTATTACTATTTGTTCTACCGAATCAAAGGCCTTCTCGTAATCTACAAAAGCTAAATAGAGAGGTATACTGTATCCTGTCGTTTTTTCGATTAGTTGGTTCATCGCCGGCAAATGGTCTAGAGTCGAATACCCACTTCTAAAGCCTACCTGTTCTCTCGGTTGGTTTCCATTTAAAACTTGACTTAGTCTATTTGTAAGGATCGTGGAGAATACTTTATATATATTTGATAGCAAGCTAATCGGTCGGTACTTACTTAGGTTCTTCTGGTCTCCTTTTTTTATGAAGCAAAGTCACTATACCATTGCACCACGATTCAGGAACTGGCTGTACAAATATGAACTTCCTTCCCTGCGTCTTTCAACAGATTTATCGATATACCCCATCTTCTCCAGGTGCTTTTCCTCGTCTCATATTTCTTAGAACAAATTCTACTTCTTCCTTTGTAATCTCTGGTACACTACTAACGTCTACAGATAAATTTACACACTCAACTACAGTCTTCAATGAGTAAAGCTCTTAGTAAAATTCTTCTACTCTTTTTACCATTCTGTCTCTGCATTTAATGATTTCTCCTTTTCTATCTTTCAATAATATTATTTGCTGTATTCCTAAAGCATGTCTGCGCTCGGTCTTTTAGTACTTTTACCTTTCGAAATAGTTCTACTCTTTCT
>NC_134802.1:17688898-17691398 GCF_046742065.1 Oratosquilla oratoria | reverse complement strand
GTAGTCATTGGTGGCCACAAGGGTTTATACCAGGGTCTGCTTAGTTACGAGATGCTGTTGAACCTCAGCGCGCCGTGGCGACACGCGCAGTATATCATAATGAGCAATATATTTGGGCGTAAGACACCGAGCATAACCTAATGCATATGAGCACTGGCAGACGCAGATTTGATCTTAATGAACACGAGAACCAGGAGCAGTCCTTCGAGGAGGAATGGTGTGTGTGTGTGTGTGTGTGTGTGTGTGTGTGTGTGTGTGTGTGTGTGTGTGTGTGTGTGTGTGTGTGTGTGTGTGTGTGTGTGTGTGTGTGTGTGTGTGTGTGTGTGTGTGTGTGTGCGTGTGTGTGTGTGTGTGTGTGTGTGTGTGTGTGCGTGTGTGTGTGTGTGTGTGTGCGTGCGTGCGTGCGTGCGTGTGCGTGGTGTGTGTGTGTGTGTGTGTGTGTGTGTGTGTGTGTGTGTGTGTGTGTGTGTGTGTGTGTGTGTGTGTGTGTGTGTGTGTGTGTGTGTGTGTGTGTGTGTGTGTGTGTGTGTGTGTGTGTGTGTGTGTGTGTGTGTGTGTGTGTGTGTGTGAGAGAGAGAGAGAGAGAGAGACAGAGAGAGAGAGAGAGAGAGAGAGAGAGAGAGAGAGAGAGAGAGAGAGAGAGAGAGAGAGAAAGAGAGAGAGAGAGAGAGGGAGAGGGAGAGACAGAGTGTGTGTCTATGTGTGTGTGCGCGCAAGTACATGTGTGTGTATGGATGGATGTATGTGTGTGTGTGTGTGTGTGTTTGTGTGTGTGTGTGTATTCACTTGGTCTTTGGATCACGTGTTGGACTCGTGATCGACAGCTATTTCACTCCTGAAAGAGAGCTCAGAGCTCGTAGGTCCGATCTATGGGTAATGCTATGACCTTGCACACACACACACACACACCCAACTCCCCGCCCACGAGAGTCAGAGTAACGACCCGAAGCGCAGCGGTACCGAAATAATTTCGGCCCTGGGCAGGATTCGAACCAAGAACTGCGGGCCACTATGGTGGCAGTTCAGCACTCTACCAACTGCTGTGTGTGTGTGTGTGTGTGTGTGTGTGTGTGTGTGTGTGTGTGTGTGTGTGTGTGTGTGTGTGTGTGTGTGTGTGTGTGTGTGTGTGTGTGTGTGTGTGCGTGTGTGCGCGTGTGCGCGTGTGCGTGTGTGCGTGTCTGCGTGTGTGCGTGTGCGTGTGTGTGTGTGTGTGTGTGTGTGTGTGTGTGTGTGTGTGTGTGTGTGTGTGTGTGTGTGTGTGTGTGTGTGTGTGTGTGTGTGTGTGTGTGTGTGTGTGTGTGTGTGTGTGCGTGCGTGCGTTAGCTTTATACCACTGGCGCCAACTGAGTCTTAGTACCGTACTCGGCACCTCCCGCACGTAAACATTGCCATTCAGGAATGATGGTGCTTCAATTACCTTATTCTGGATAGCGTTATGCAATTTTACTGAGCTGAGGCAAGACCTCTGTTTGTTTCCAGTACTCACGTTTGCGGCTTTCAACAGTAATCAAAAAGAGAGAGAGATTCTGTCTTAGGTGTAGTATGGTAAGAAGTTCCCACTCTGCTAGGCTCCTTGATGTCTTCTTATCTTCGGCGTTCCAAGAAGGAGACGTTATGAGACACATTAAAAGGATAAAGATTTTGCCATGGAAACCCTCCTCGTTCTTTCTTCTCTAACTTAAAGAAATAAAGAGGAGTATTGATAGATTCTTTTTGTTCATCATTGCTTCTCCTTTTATCTAAACAGTACAACAAGACTATTACAAAGTTGTCCTATCTAATCACTGTTCTCTTTTCATGTAGACAAGACAGTAAGAGTAATGATATTCTAATTCCATCTCAATTATCTACTGTATAGTAAAATCTCACTACCAGAAGAGGGCAGGGGATTCTTCACGAAAATACTCATTAAGAGGAGAAAGAAAATGTGTAGGAAAAAATGTATGCACCTGAGGATTATCACTCAACAGGTGGGCATGAATCAGGAATAAAATCTGGTTCTAATCTAAGTATATTGTCTACGGACTTTTTCTCTCATTTTCTAACTCTTTCATAGCAAATGACATTTTTTTTTTTCAATTTCAATTTCACTAAGGAACTATGTTCGTCACATTGGCCTCATTTGGTAATGCTTTCAAGTTTCCTCTATTATAACTCTCCTTAGGTGCACCTGCGTTGCACCTGAGTTTGTGGGTAATTTCCCACCGTGGCACTGAAGGCCTCGCTCGCAGAGTAGGTCTCGTCTTTCTTATTTCAGCCATTAATGTTTGCGTTAAGCCGTGTGTTTGCTGTCGATGGCGTCCTTTCACATTCATTATCGACCTGTTTCCGGAAACTTCGTCTCCATTCCGGGGTCACCGTCATTAACCCCTGAACAGCATGATTTACGCAACTCTTTCCGTTCCGGGCTGAGAATTTTATTCAGCCGAGGAGAACCTTTTCTGTACGAAGAAGATTGAAATTTTCTCTAATTGTTCTTACCCCCCCCCCCCACCCACCC
>NC_134802.1:17653898-17661398 GCF_046742065.1 Oratosquilla oratoria | reverse complement strand
AAAGAGAAGTAAAGCAAAAGGTAAAGGTTGCAAAGAGGAGAGCAGATGTGAAATGGGGTAAGAGTTTGACAGAAAATTTTGAAAGTAATAAAAAGATGTTTTGGAAAGAAATTAAGAGAGGAAGAGGAGGCGAATCAAGTAGAGAAGAAAAGGTAAAAGGTGTAGATGGAGAGATGATAATGAAAGAGAAGGCAGTAAGGGGAAGATGGGCAGAATATTTTAGGGAGTTGCTAAATGTGAAGGAGGATAGGGAAGGAAAGATTGCTGCAGTGTGAAGTGCGAAGAAAATGAGAGTGATGAATGAGGAGAATGGAGGAGAAATAAGGAAGGATGAGGTGAAGGCAGTTGTTAAGATGATGAAAGCAGGTAAGGCACCTGGTATGGATGGATGCCATGCGGAATGTCTGAAAAAGGGAGGTACAGTGATGGTGGACTGGTTGGTGAGGTTATTTAATGTTTGTTGGAGAGAGGGTAGAGTGCCGGAGGACTGGAGAAGTGCCTGTATAGTTCCTCTTTACAAGGGAAAAGGGGACAAGTGTGAATGTAGTAGTTTCAGAGGGATTAGCTTGTTGAGTGTAGTTGGGAAGGCTTATGGGAGGATCTTGATTGAGAGGATTAGGAGAGGAACAGAAGGAGTAATTGGTGAGGAACAGTGTGGATTTAGGACGGGTAGAGGTTGTGTAGATCAGATCTTTGTGGTAAGACAGATATGTGAGAAAGCTATAGGAAAGGGGAAGGATGTTTTTTGGGCTTTTATGGATCTGGAAAAGGCTTATGATAGGGTAGACAGGAAGGCACTGTGGGAGGTTATGCAGATATACGGGATAGGAGGAAAGCTTCTGGGAGCTGTCAAGAGTTTTTATGAAAGTAGTAGAGCTTGTGTCAGGATTGGAAATGGAGAGAGTGAGTGGTTCGAGGTAAAGGTGGGACTTCGTCAAGGATGCGTTATGTCGCCCTGGCTGTTCAACTTATACATGGATGGGGTGGTGCGAGAGGTAAATGCAAACATATCAACTATTGACTTATTCAATGCAGTATAAGTTAATATAAAATTTTATAGTGAAATAAGAAACTATTTTTAAGGCACTATTATGCTTTGAAATGACAGATTTAGCCGGACTTAACAGGTATTATTGTATGAGGTTAGTGCACACCAGAGTTGGCGATTTTTTTTATCTTTTTCAGAAATATGAAAAATCGATTTCTTTATTTAAATAATCATTTGATTTTTTTTTTTTTTATAGATTTTGAATATTGTGGGATTGCTATCTGATATGCGATCTGATTGCTAAAGGACCTTTTTAGCATATCAATATAAGGAGCAGTGTTATATAGACTTGCCACAATTATACAAGGAACGGTATAAGCCAAGTTTCAACAAGATTCTTGTTGAAACTTGTTCTGGGTTATCAGCTTCTCACTGAGTCAGTTGCTGCTTTGGAATCAACCAGGAAGGATGTCTTCTGGACTTGGTAGAGTGGTTCCTTCAGGCAGAAAAAATTATCCTGTCTGGAATTATTTTGAAAAACTACCAATAACTTCTAACAAAGGGTACCGAGCTAAATGCAAAGACTGCAGCCAGGAACTACAGGGCATTGTGTCAAGATTAAAATCACAGAGATAAATGCCAAGGTCAGCCACAGCATACAGAAGAAGAAATTGATGACCCAGGTAAATAATTTTACTTATATTGTGTGCATTTCTCCCTTTTCACACGCAACTATATAAATTTGGTGAACAATGGAGACTATGTGCAATAAAAATGTGAAGGCCTAAAGAGATGATACTTCAACTTCATTACTTCTAAATTTGGGTAATGACTATATCGCTATAATATACTGTATTCACTCAACTTTGAGACCTAGATGATTGTTATTCATTTCATTCAACATTGTGTAATATATTTCATAGGTTCCATTGGAATTCAGCCCACATGGGATTCAGCCCAAAGGGATTTAGCCTAACCTAACCCAACTAACCCATTATTTTTAGTGAATTTAAAAGTGGACTGAATCCTGTGTGGGCTGAATTCCAAGCCCACCTATTTCATATCCTGTTAATTATTTCCAAATAATTTAGTGGCTTGTGTGAATATGATCATTATCTAAAAAAATAACTAATGTACTGAAAAGTAGCCTAAATCATACTGTATTCATTCATTTATTTATTCATTTATAAATTATGCAATATGCTAAAATTTTCTGTTTCCATTTCAAGATCTATATCAACAGTTTCATTCCCTTCATCATCGGCTCCACTTGAATTATCTGCTAACCTGACTCCACCATTAAAAACGTCACTATCAGACTCCTCCACAGGCGCCACTTCTGCTAAATAATTTTCATCTAAAAGAAAGTCGTCAACATCTCTGGACAGATTTATCATAAAGACTTCAACCTCTCAAAAGGAAAATCTCGACAAAGAAGTTGCAAGAATTATATTTGCTACAATTTCACTATTTCGTCTTGTTCAGCATCCCCAGTTTCTCAAGATGGTTCAGAACCTGAGGCCAGGTTATATTCCTCCATCCATAAAATATATTGCTGATAAGTACTTGGATCTTGTGTATGAAATGGAATATAAAAAGTATGCACATGACCTGAATAATGAAACTATGTCTTTCAATTGATGGGTGGTCTAACATTCATAATGAGCCCATAATATGCGTCACTCTAACAACATCCACTGGTCAGATTTATTTAGTTGACACAATAGACACATCAAGGAAACCTCACACTGCTGAATATCTTCTACAACTAGTACAAAATTCGATCAAGAAGGCTGAACAAGATTTTGGTTGTCACATTGGAAGTGTTGTGACAGACATTGCAGCAAATGTCACCAAGATGAGAAAAGTCTTGGAGGAATCGAGTGAACCTGAGCATACTGTCCTCACATACGGCTTATACCATTCCTTATATACTTGTGGCAAGTCTATATAACACTGCTTCTTATATTGATATGCTAAAAATGTTCATTAGCAATCAGATCGCATATCAGATAGCAATCCCACAATACTTAACATCTATAAAAAGAATATATTTAAATCAAATAAACCTGATTTGAATAAAAAAAGATCGATTTTTTATATTTCTTAAATAGATAAAAAAAAAATAATAATAATAATAAAAATAAATCGCCAACCCTGGTGTCCACTAACCTCATACAATAATACCTGTTAAGTTCGGCTGAAATCGGCATTTCAAAGCAAAACAGTGCCTTAAAAATAGTTTCTTATTTCACTATAAATGTTTATATTAACTTATACTGCATTGAATAAGTCAATAGTTGATATATTTGTCCTATATACAATGTTAGGTTTCTAGTTTTGATATACTTGTCCAATATAAAATCTTAGGTTATAAAGAAAGCAATGGCCTCCGCTAGCGGACCCAGGGATCTGGGTGCGCACGTCCTGGGTAATAGTAGTCCTTGATATATATATATATGTATATATAAACATATATATATATATATATATATATATACATATATATATACATATATACATATATACATATATATATATATATATATATATATATATATATATTTAGAGAGAGAGAGAGAGAGAGTGAGAGAGAGAGAGAGAGAGAGAGAGAAATACTGACAGGTTGACGTAAGTGGGAGTAGGAGACACACGAGAGTTGACACTTTGACGTGGTAGATAGGCTTGAGAATCTTAAAGATTATAAAAGCTATGTCGATAAGGAGGAAATATCTGCAGGGTCAACTATATTGAACAGGTTTTGTAAGAAATATCAGACAAAGAGCAGCTCACACACACAGTCGCAGGATCTACTGTTAATTGGCACCTCCCTGATGGTGAACAGGGATATTCCTCATAGATATATGGGATACCGTCATAATGATGGCGTGAACCATTGGGTATCCTATATATATATAGGACTTCACCAAATGTAATTAATAAGATGACACCAAAGAAATATCTGACTAGAAATCAGGTGGCAGGGAGGTGGGATTACTATCAAAATCCCTTCATAGCCATGAATAGTACAAACAAAACAAACCGGTCGTTCCTGTTGGATCATAGTCTCCTAAAAGTCCAACCGCATTATATTGTGTGCGGGTATTGTGCCATCAAATATGAGTAAGCACTGTCTAAGTAGATCCAAGTTATGGACATTAAATAACATGAAAAAAATTAAGATCTATACTTACAGAAGACCGCAGGTTGGTGAGTCTAATGGAAGAACTAGTGGGACACCGTAGGAATGAGCAAAGTCCAAAGAGCGGAAGAAAAGCTGGATACAATTACGAGATGATCACCACCTATTCTACTATAGAAGTATGGACAGAGAAAGATCTAGTGGAGTAGGATTCTTGATAAACCGAGAGATTGCTGGTAACGTAATCAAGTTCAGTAGTTTATTAGACAGGGTAGCTTGGATTGTGATTAGGTTGTACAAAAGGTGCACTCTAAAAATAGATCAGGTTTATGCACCAACTTCACAGAATCAGACGATGGAATTGAGTCCTTCTATGATGATTTAACTCAGGTAATGGATCAAGAAAAAAGTAAGTACGCGTTGGTAATAGGATACTTTAATGCTAAAGTGGGAACGAAGATGGGAGATGAATCGTGCATTGGGAAGTTTGGAGTAGGTGAAAGAAATGACAGAGTCGAAATCTTAGTTAATTTTGCGGAGAACTATAATATGAGGATAATGAACGCTTTCTTCCAAACGCGTGTAGGTCGTAAATGGACGTGGAGAAGTCCAAATGGAACAACAAAGAACGAAGTAGAAATCATATTACGAGATGACATCAAGAGCGTTACCAATGTTACGGTCATACATAAAGTCAACATAGGTAGTGACCATAGAATGGTAGGTTACACATTTAAACTCAATTTCAGCGAGAGAAATACACCAGTTAAAAAAATAATAATAATAACAATAAGATTTGCAAAGGTTTAGGGTAATAATAAGAAATTTCAATTAGAAATTAAAAATAGGTTCGAAGCTCTAATAACTAACGAGGACACCGTCAAAGATATGAATTTGAATTTAGTCAATATTCATTAGGGGGTTTGCAGAGAAAGTAGGAAGTACAAATATGTTAGAGAAAACAAATACTCCAAAGCTACAAATGACTTAAAAGGAAAATGGCCATGCATAATAAAAGCAGGAGAGACGAAATAGAAAGAGTAGAACTAAACAAGCTTATCAACAAAAGTCAGAGACCAGAGAAAAGAAAGAGAAACATGGGTGGAATAAGGGAAACTATTCGGAAAGGTAAAAGTATAAGTTTACTTTCAATCGTAGGAAAAATGATGGAAACTTCCATCAGAGATGCTTTCGAACATCATTTAGAAAGTAACCGTTTGATAAATGATAGCCAGCATGGTTTCAGACGGAAACGTTCTTGCGTGACTAACTTACTCGTGTTCTATAACACAGTTATCTCGAATTATGGCAAAAGAAACAATATAGATTTAATATATCTTGATTTTGTAAAACCTTTGATACTGTCCCCCACGAAAGACTACTTACTAAATTAGCTTCACACGGAATAAGTGGTAGCCTATTAAGTTGGACTAGTAATTGGTTGAATGATCGAAAACAGAGTTGTTTTAAATTAAAAAACTTTTGGATGGAATTTCTTTTACGAGTTGCGTTCCTCAGGGTTCCGTTTTTGGGCCACTTCTATTTATAGTATATATAAATGATATAGACCATGGACTAAAATCTACTGTTTCCAAATTTGCTGATGATACAAAACTGTGCGGAGTGGCAAATGATCACTTAAATCAATTAGATATTCGACAAGATTTAGATAAATTAAAGCAATGGTCTGAAAAGTGGCTAATGAAATTTAACATAAGTAAATGCAAGGTAATGCACATAGGTAAAAATAACAGTAGGTACGATTACAAGTTATTTGGAAATTCGTTAACAAAAGAGGATAGTGAAAAGGATCTCGGCGTAATTATCAGGAACGACCTCAAATCCTCCAAGCAGTGTATTTCAACCTCTGATAAAGCAAATAAGATTCTAGGACTGATTGCGCGATCTTTTGACTTCAAAAGTCCATCACTCATTAACAAGCTATATAAATCGTTAGTTTGTCCATATTTGGAATATGCTGTTTTTGTATGGTCACTGAATCTTATTAAAGACATTCAATGATTGGAAAAAGTACAACGGTGAGCCACAAAACTGGTTCCAAATATCAAAAATATATCATACGAAAATCAACTAAAACATATGAATCTGTTTTCCCTAAAAGAACGTAGACTCAGAGGTGACTTGATACAGATCTTTAAGATTATAAAGGGAATTGACAACATCAAAAGTGACAAGATTTTCACAATGAATGAGAATCAGACAAGAAACAATGGTCTCAAACTGTCCGGAAATAGATTAAATTTGGAAGTGGGTAGAAACATCTACGCCAATCGTGTAGTTAGTGAATGGAATAAACTTCCTGCAGAGGCAGTGCAATGTAGTTTAGATCGAATCTTTTAGAGTCATTTAGAAAAACACCTAAGCAAGATGCTGCAATGACTATAATCTATCTTATATTATTTGTTTATTTGTTTTTTCATCATTTGTCTGTTTGTGTATTATTACTTGCTTCGTTTTCATTTATTATTAGTTATATGTCAATTTATTATTTATTACTATTTATCTGTTTCTTTATTATTTAACCTATGCATATATTATGCACCTTAGATAAACACCCACGCAAGATGCTGTTATGACTATAATCTATTTTATATTATTTGTTTATTTGTTTTTTCATCATTTGTCTGTTTATTATTATTTGCTAGATTTTCATTTATTATTAGCTATTGTCAATTTATTATTTTTTACTATTCATCTGTTTGTTTATTATTTAACTATACCTATGCATTTATTATGTAACTTATTTATTATTTTGATTGTTATAGTTTTTATTTTTTATTTATTTATTTATTTATTCATTTATTTATTTATTTTATCATTATTAATTTTTTCCTCATCCGACCTAGTTATGAACCAAAAGATCTCCTGTCAGCATGCTTCGCCTTTGTAATCCTTTGTAAGTATTAAAGGGACACAGCACAGACAAGCTTTAGCAAGACAGCAAATGATATGTTTGAAAGATAGAAATAGAGAAATCATTAAATGCAGAGGGAGAATGGTAAAAAGATTAGAAAAAATAAACAAGAGCTTTATTCGTCGAGGACTGTAGTTGAGTCAGTAAATTCATATGTAGACGTTAGTAGTGTACCAGAGATTAAAAAAGAAGAAAAGCACCTAGGGAAGATGGTATATCGACAGATCTGTTGAAAGACGCAGGAAAAAAAATGATATTAAGTTAGCTCGGTTGTTACCCAGTGACGTCAAGAAAGCGTTACTGAATCGTGGTGCAATACAATAGTGATTTTTCTTCATAAAAATGGAGACCCGAAGGACCTTATTACCGACCGATTAGCTTGCTATCAAATATATATAAAGTATTCTCCAAGATCCTTAAAATAAACTAACTCAA
>NC_134802.1:17631398-17638898 GCF_046742065.1 Oratosquilla oratoria | reverse complement strand
GACTTGTTCCGTAGGTCTGTCACTAAAGTACTCATAATATCGACTACATGATATTGATGTGATCCGTACTCCATAAGGGGTTGATTGAGTTAAGGGTAGTTCCCTACTTATGACGCAACACTCACTCATTATCGGCCATGACCCCTTCCATATATTGAGCATGTGTCCTCACATCAAATACCAGACTTCTTGACTGTAAGTTGAGGATATACGGTACATATAAAAATACCTCAACCCCCTATGAAACGGGGAACTGTAAAAACAGTCCATGTTTTTTGCCTTGAGTCTTCTTGAGAGAAAAACACAAAAAGAGGGGATCCCTAGTCACCTTTCTCCGCCTATTTTAGTCGTCTGTTACGACATCCAGGGTCACAGTAGCGAGTCTAGTCCCCCATCACAGGCCTATAAATTGAGTAGTTCGTCATTATAAATTCATCTATACTTAGAACCAATGCCTGTGAGGTTTTATGGTAAATACTAAGAACGAAGAGTATGTTTTGTATAATATTGTTTTCCCCATTTTTATTTTTCACATTTTTCTTTAAAAAATGAGTAAGGCGGAGGTTAATTTCTTTGTATAAAACATCTGTTCTCTGGTGGTGTACTTGGAAGAATACATTTGTTTAGATGTCGGTTCGAATCTCGCACTCCTCTCCGATTCCTAACAATGACGTTCACCTGCCCCAATAGTTCAAATCCAAGGAACAAAGGTGATGGCTTCGGTCGTAGCTACTCAGCGCCTCCTGGCCTACGCTCCTCCTCCTCATCTTCTTTTATGAACCGGGCACAATCGAAATGAGTGTAGAGGTTCATAATTTAAAGAGAATTATACTGTGTGAACATTGTGACGAATGTGGATAAGAGGCAGGTAAAGGGAACACGGGCTGGGGGAAATACTTTTATTCCTATGAGGAATAAAAGTATTTCCTCATCCCGTGTTCCCTTTACCTCCTATCCACATAGAGTTATGCTGTCAATTTCATCTGCCTTGGTGATTTCTCTTCAAGTTTACAAATTTTACATTACAACCTAAAAAAGAAAAGATAAGGTGGCTTCCAGCTTCTGATTTCATATTTAATACATATATGAAATTGATTGTACTCTGGTATTAGATTTATTCAATGGAAG
Organism: Oratosquilla oratoria; assembly: GCF_046742065.1. NCBI lineage: Eukaryota > Metazoa > Arthropoda > Malacostraca > Stomatopoda > Squillidae > Oratosquilla > Oratosquilla oratoria. The sequence goes on along the minus strand of NC_134802.1, from coordinate 17,637,770 downwards.
AAGAGATGGAAGCGTGCACAACTATCTTTTATGAGTGGATTGTCTTCGAATGTAGATGGATACATGTGGGTGAGTGGGACTATAGTGAAGAGTTATATTGACTGAACTTGTGTATGGTAAACGAATGTTAGATGGGGAAGACATAATGGGAAAGAAATAAAACAGTGTACAGGAAATGCCTACAATATTACAAAAAATTAACGCAGAAAGGTTGAGAAAGTACATATAGAAACGTGGTACTACAATGTGCAGTATATGCTTTCATTATGCGAGTTTTGTAGACCAGAAAAGTTCGAGGGAACACACACACAAAAAAATGCAAAATGGAAATATAGGGAAATGAAGATGTGGGAGATTAACAGTAAATAGAATATATGACGTATATGGTGCATGCGTTATCGAGGAATCTACTAGGATTACGTTGTTTTAGCGTATTGGACATGTGGTTATGTGACAGTGTGCTGAGAATGCAGGTTTCAGGCACATCTTATGAATCGTTTCAGTCTGTTTAATATATAGGTAGAGGGTAGCATATAGGCACAAAATATCATTACTTTATGTGAACAGGGCTAAAAGAATACAGATAATACAAGAAATATAAAGTGTATAGGAATGTATACGTATTAATCGAGGAAAATATATATAGAATATAAAGTGAATAGAAAATAACTTGAAGGAAGTAAAACCTGTAACTTCGTGGGCTTTACACAAAGTAGAAACACAAATGGTTTCTTAAATATTTAGTGCATCGTGCTCATTTCTTTGTGGAAACACTTGAAACTGCGGAAGTGTATGTCTGGCATAGTAGGGAACCCCGAGGGGAGAGAGACAGAGAGTTCATTGGGTTGAGCTTATATGGAAAGAAGAAAACATAAATAAGAGGAAAATTATACATATATAGTGTAGGGATATTTTTACTTAGTGAAAGCATACAAACTGAATGCATGCAAATAGAATGGAAAAAATTTGAACGTGGTTGACAGACGGCATATGTAAGGTGTGGAGAATGGTAAGAGAAGTATATAGAGAATAAGGAAAGCCTCTGTTATTGAGAGCATTTATAGAGAAAGCAATGGAATATTCATCATTGGGAAATATCAAGAGCAGACTCAACAGATGCTGCCAGTAAACAAACAAGATGGAAAGAAATAGAGAAAAGTCACTCACCCTCGTTTGGGTGGAAGACCGTCTAAAATGAAGTGGGGGGGGGGTGCACACAAAGCACAGTGAAGGATAGTGTATCTGAAATTGGGAAATATCCTGAGGTGGAGTCTTCTTTGGTGTGGTGCAGACGGTGTTTGTTAAAAAAAAAAAAAAAAAAAAAAAGTTGGTATGGGAGAATATGTATATATTCATATATATATATATATATATATATATATATATATATGTATATATATATATACATCATACACACATATATATACATACATACGTATATTTATACATACATGCATATATATATGTATATATATATATATATATACATCATACACACACATATATATATACATACATACGTATATTTATAAATACATGCATATATATATATATATATATATATATATATATATATATATATATATATATATATGTATATACAAGCCCCTGGCTTCGCCAGCCTGGCTGCGCCGGGGGCTTGGCCTGCGGCGCAGCATACGCCCCACCTTCAAACAAAGGCTATAAAATAAGCAACTGTAAATTATTCACTTCTTTTATTTTCGTCATTTTCATCATTTTCGTTTTTTAGAAGAATATTTTTACTTAGACTTACGCCCACGTGTTTTTAGTTTATATTTTGGTGGAGTCCCGTAAATCCACTGGAGTCCTCAAGATCCGCTCGAGTCCCAAAGATCCGCTCGAGCCCTCAAGATCCACTCGAGTCCCAAAGATCCGCTCGAGTCCTCTAGATCCGCTCGAGTCCCAAAGATCCGCTCGAGTCCTCTAGATCCGCTCGAGTCCCAAAGATCCGCTCGAGTCCTCTAGATCCGCTTGAGTCCCAAAGATCCGCTCGAGTCCCGCGACCGCGTATATGCGATTTATACTCTTACAGGGATGGCCCGTGTCACGGGGTCCGTCATTGTAACCTTTTTGCCGGATTCCCGTTCAACTCGGTTAGGGACGTCGTGACATTGAAACATTTTGGAGAATTTTATTTTTTCGTCCCACTCTCAGCCAATCAGCCGTCTCCGTTGCCGCGACGTCACCGCTCTCGCCCAATCAGTTGTCTCCGTTGCCGTGACGTCATCACTCTCTCAGCCAATCAACGAGTTGAAACTCACCCAGGAATTTGCAAAGAATATTTTTAGGACAAAGTGTCACTGTAATACCACCTGTCCCCGACGTCCACAGCGTTTTTTAGAAGAATATTTTTATTTAGACTTAGATATATATATAAATATATGTATATATATATATATATATATATATATATATATATATGTATATATATATATATATATACAGGAGGAGAACAGGGGTGGAAAGGGAGCAGGGAGATAGGGTTGATGAAAGAGTATTAGGATGGTTTGGACACATGGAAAGAATGAGTGAAGAAAGATTAGTAAAAGAAGTGTGGAAGGCGGAGGTGGAAGGAGTGAATATGAGGGGGTGTCCTAGGATGAGATGGATGGATGGGGTGAAAGGGGCTTTGCAAAAGAGGGGGGGGGGTGCCGAATTTATGAAGCGGCCTTTCTGTGGATATGCTGTGTCTTGCGACACTGCTTCTGGCCTAGGACAGTGGACAGGATGCAGGGATGACCCGTCATCCAGGAGGTGCCAAGATAGTAGGGAGGGAGGAGGGTGGAGGGGAGTGGAATATATGGGAAATGAAATGGGTAGGAGTGATTTCTATGCCTTTTTCTTTTTGGCTACCCCCCTTGTAAGGGGGAAAAGCCTTTGGTATATGTATATATGTATGTATATATATATATATATATATATATATATATATATATATCGATAATTTTTATGACAGTTGCATGCGGGGCTCGAACCCGCTGTACTCGGCTATTCGTAAATTACCTGTACGGTGCCCTAGCCGAGTACAGCGGGTTCGAGCCCCGCATGCAACTGTCATAAAAATTATCGGTTTGATGTCGCTGCCATTAGCGTATTTCTCTCATATATATATATATATATATATATATATATATATATATATATATATATATATGTATGTATGTATGTATGTATGTATGTATGTATGTATGTATGTATGTATGTATGTATGTGTATACATTGTGACGAATGTGAATAGGAGGTAAAGGGAACACGGGCTGAGGGAAATACTTTTATTCCTGACTAGTTTCGCCTGAGTGGCTTCTTCAGAAGCCACTTAGGCAAAACTAGTCAGGAATAAAAGTATTTCCCTCAGCCCGTATTCCCTTTACCTCCTATTCACACACGTATGTATGTATCTATTATATATATATATATATTATATATATATTATATATATATATGTATATATATTATATATATTTATATATATATATATATATATATATATATATATATATTATTTGGATGATGGAGAACATAAACACAGGGGAAGGCTCGGAACCCTAAACACTCTAACGTTTCGTTCGCGTAGAACTTCTTCAGAGAGTGTATGTAGAACTGCAGTTGAAGTTTATGTACTAAATCTCATTATCTTTTCGGACACTTGGGAAAGGTCGTTTTTCTGGCGTGTTTTAGAATTAAAATACTAGTTTCTTTAGCTAAATTGATAAACCCTCCTCGATGATTCGATGAATTATTTGTTGAAATATATGCTGATTCAACAATTCTTCTAGTGAATTTATCAAAACCTTTATGTAGCACTTCAGCTTCTCTCCAGTTTGGTAAATGATCGAATTTTTCAGCATTAACTACTAAAGAATTAGTAGTTCATGCGGAAAAATTCGATCATTTACCAAACTGGAGAGAAGCTGAAGTGCTACATAAAGGTTTTGATAACTTCACTAGAAGAATTGTTGAATCAGCATATATTTCAACTAATAATTCATCGAATCATCTAGGAGGGTTTGTCAATTTAGCTAAAGAAACTAGTATTTTAATTCTAAAGCACGCCAGAAAAACGACTTTTCCCAAATGTCCGAAAAGATAATTAGATTTAGTACATAAACTTCAATTGCAGTTCTACATACACTCTCTGAAGAAGTTCTACGCGAACGAAACGTTAGAGTGTTTAGGGTTCTGAGCCTTCCCCTGTGTTTATGTTCTCCATCATCCAAATAATTTGTCTAAAATACTTATCAATATATGTATATATATATATATATATATTATATGTATATATATATACATCGCACTGCGACTGTCTCTCCGTTATGTTGTCACACGCCCTCTTATTACTGTCTTGTGGGTAGGAACAACTTCGCCAACCGTGTAGTTAATGAATGGAATAAACCTCCTGTAGAGGCAGTGCAATGTAGTTCAGTTCGAAGCTTTAAGAATCATTTATATAAACACCTAAGCAAGATGCTGTAATGATTATCGTTTATTTTATATTATTTGTTATTGTTTTGTTATCTTTTGTCTGTTTGATTCTCATTTATTATTAGTTATACGTCAGTTTATCATTATTTACTATTTACCTGTTTGTTTATTATTTATATATACCATTTGTTATTTATATTATTATAGTTTTTATTTATTCATTTATTATTATCATGATTTCTTTTTTTTTTTTTTTTTTGCGTCCGACCTAGATATGGACCAAAAGGTCTCCTGTCAGCATGCTCCGCCTTTGTAATCCTTTGTAATCCTTTGAGTATATATTTCCATTTCGCCTTTCCCCACTCGGGTCGTAAAGGCTGCTGGAACAGGACGGAGTACAGGACTAGGCATCCTGTTCTCTGCAGCCCTACGGGTACATTCCTATAAGAAGTCAAGGCATAAGAGGGTCTGGGAGGATTTTTCCAATGAGAACACTAAGATTTGGGTCTTTTAATATACGTGGGTGTGGTATAAATAGGAGTCAAATGGGGAAGATAAAAAGAGAATATTTGTGAGAAGGAAGATGGATGTGTTGATATTAAGTGACACTAAGTTGAAAGGGAAGGTTAATTTTGAGTTTGGGTGTATAGTGGGGAGAGTGTCAGGAGTGAGGAGAGGACAAGAAAGGGAAGGTTGGGCTCTACTAGTAAGTCAGGAGTTACGTAAGCGAGTGGTGGAGTGGAAGGAGGTTTCTTCTAGGTTAATGTGAATGAAGGTGAAATTGGGAAAGGAGACATAGGTCTTTGTGTGGTAGTGAGAAGAGTGTAGAGGAAAAGGAGGCTTTTTGAACAGATTTAAATAAGCGCGTAGAAAGTTTTGGGAGGAATGACAATGTACTGATATTGGGAGATCTGGGAGAACCAATAGATGGAGTTGTTGGGAAGTGTGAAGTGCCAGGTAAAAATCATTGTAGAGATTTAATGATGAGGATGTATTTAGAAAGAGAGTTGATGATACCTAGCAGTGTTTAGGAAGACAGTCAAGCATAAGTATACATAGGAGTGGATGGTGGATGGAAGGGTGGTTGATAAGGCTTTTAGGAGTATGTAGTGGTACCCAGGAGAAGAGTAGGAGTTTTGGATGTCAATGTTCTTAGGGGAGAGAGTGGGGGAAGATCAGATAATTTTTTTGATGGAAGGTAAGTTGAGAGTAGAGGACAGGTGGAGGAGGAAGAAAAGAGTGGAAGGCGAAGAGGTGCTCAGATAAAACTGTTTGAATAAGAAGGAAAAGGAACGAAAGTACAAGGAGAAGCTGAGAGAAGTGTAGGAGGTGGTGAATGATATAGTAGACGTAGATGTGAAAGAGAAATGGGGACGTTTCAAGAAGGAAGTGACAAGGTGTGTAAAGATACCATGTGGAACAAGAAAGATGGGAGGGAATAGAAGGAAGGGTAGTAAGTGGTGGGATGATGAAGAGAAGAAGGAGACAAAAAGGGGATAAAATGTAAAATTGGGGAGGTGTATGACATCTTTTTTAAGTAATACAGATATGTTTTGGAAGGAAATCAAGAGAGGAAGGTGAGGTGAGTGAAGTAAAGATAAAAGGTGCAGATGGACGGATCTTAACGGAAGAGAGGGCTGTAAGGGGAAGATGGGCTGAGTATTTTAGAGAGCTATAGAATGTGGAGGAGGATATGGAGGGATTGGTGGTAGCAGTGGGAGGCACGAAGAAAATGACGGTGATGAGAAAGAAAAATGGAGGAGAAATAAGAAGAGATGGAATCCAAGTAGCGCTAAAAATTATGAGAACAGGCAAGGCAACTGGATTAGATGGGTGTCATGTGGAATGTCTGAAGAAGGGAGGTACAATAAATATGGACTGGCTAGTTAGGTTGTTTAATGTGTGTCTAGGGAAGGTTATAGTGCCGGA
>NC_134802.1:17611398-17616398 GCF_046742065.1 Oratosquilla oratoria | reverse complement strand
AGTGCCCTAAGTGTGTCTCAGTGTGCCTCGACTTCGCCCTCAACCCCACAACACACACAAGTGCCACGTGAGTCGACGGCGACGAAGGCGGCAGTGCGAGGGAGGATCTTCCAGAAACTCCTCACCCACCTTCCTCCTCCCTCCTTTTTCTCTTCGGCAACGCTGGAAGACGTACGGCTTGGCCCAGCGCCGCGTGGTCATCGTCCTACTCTTGCTATTGGTAAGCCCACTTTTCTCATTAATTTTTTTCAGGTCTTCTTCTTTTCGCTTTTTAATGAAAAGAGGCTTTGTTGCATTTGTGAGGAAGAGCTGGACGCTTGCACTCACTTCTCAAGCTTGAGTACTCCTGTTGACTCATACCGCCGCTTGTGCGAGTGCGTTGGCTCATGCACGTGGCCTTCGTCATTTGTTACGTATTCTATGCTTTACCTTTTTATCGATAAGTTAATATGGTACACAAAGTTTCCCATGTCATTGGCAACGGTCGCCGACAACACCTCCCGCGGTGGGTTTGCGTCTTTCTCTAACTCTCAAGACCGCGCCGCAACCCTGAAACAGACAGGTAAGTGAGAAAGTACAGAAACCGCCGAGCATTTACGATCTCATTTCGCCCGCCCGTCCTCGTTCCACTTATCCAACTGGAACCAATTAGAAGGCCCGCCTGGAATGGCCTGGAATCACCGAGAATCAATTTGTGGTGGCGATCACTGTGGACAGCCTCGGCGGTGTGGCGGCGGCGGCTGGTTCAATGTGACCGTCTTGATCATGGCCCGACACGATTTACGGCCGGGCCCTTGGAGTCTGTCCAGACACGTGACCCGGGGACTGGAACCGGGCCCAGCCAACCCGCCGGGCCAGCCAGCCGCCAGCCAGCCAGCCAACCACCCCGCCAGCTCGCCAGTAGCCAAACCCACTTATCATTGTAAATGATCACTTCCTTTATTAATGGCGGAGAGGGGGGGAGTAGGTGTGTCTTTTTTAGGGTTGATGCTTTTCCCCGTGTCTTTGCCGAGGCGAGAGACACGCGCGAAATTCTGTACGAGCGATTTCTTACTCATACAGCCAGGAAGGTTTTGCGTTCGTCGGGAGAGTCGGGTTTGAGTCCCTCACATAGCATTCGTTTCGAGGGCAAGAGCAAGTAGGGCTTAAGTCAGGAAGCCGTTCCGAGGACAAGTAGGGCTTAGGTTGGAAGGCGTCCGTAAGACAAGGCGGTGGTTCAGGGGGGGCGCCGATACTCCCTTTTCCGAGCCTGAGTCTCCCTTCCTCCTCCCACCAAAAAACAAAAAAGAAAAGAAAAAAGAAAAGAAAAAAACAACAGGAACCGTACTCAAGGAGATACACAGATTTGGTAGACGTGGGTTGACCGCTCATTTCTTTCTCTTTCTCGGGGTTCGATAGAGGGGAAGTTGAGGGGGGCCAGCGGTAATACTCGCACAAAATCATTATGTATATAAATCACAGGGCTTATCAAATTATGGGCGAGAGGAGGGGAGTAACGCGAGACAGCTAGAGAATAATCGGAAGGGAGATGAGATAGGTAATGAATTAAGTGGGGAGTGTAACAGAGGTGAAGATAAACAAAGATGGATAATTTGAGATAGATAGATGAATAGATAGATAAAAAGATTGATAGACTGATGGACGGGTAGAGAAACAAGAAAGGCAGAAAGGAAAGAAAGAGGAAAGCAAAAGGGTGGCAGAAGGAATTGAGAGTGAGAACGAGAGAGAGGAAGAGAGAGAGAGAGAGAGAGAGAGAGAGAGAGAGAGAGAGAGAGAGAGAGAGAGAGAGAGAGAGAGAGAGAGAGAGAGAGAGAGAGAGAGAACAAAGAGGGAGGGGAAAATGAGTGGATGAAGAGACGAAGAGCGAGTAAGAGGGGGAGTGAGTGAAAACGCTAAGGAAGATTATGTTTTCATAATTTTCAGATGAATTCCTGTTTCATCGGTTAGAGGATGAAAAGGGAAAGGGAAAGAGAGAGAGAATTAGAGAGGCCATGGTCCTGCCTATAAAGCAGGCGAGGAGTACAAACGAAAGAAATGGTCGGGGGAGGGAAACGTAGCGAGTGAAGAAAGGAGAGACGAGCGTCAAGAGAACTTTTTGCAGTTCAGCGAAGTGTTCTTCCCCGACACGCTCAGTTCCTAAGCCAGGGCTCTTCCACTGGACTTTCCTTGCCTTACAACTTTTCTTGCACCAATTTCCTTGTTCAGGCTGCGGAGTTTATACATCCGTCACGGGGTTCCACTACTCAGTGGTTGCTGAAACGTGGCATATATCGGTGGGGACTCAAAGAAATACGCGTAGACACGAACGCGGGCACGATATAATTACCTAAATCTTTTCCATTCAACTTATGAAACGGAAGTGCGAGGAGAAGGTTTAAAACTGACATGAATCAACCGGAGGGAGGGGAAAGAACCGTCCACGCCGAACTACGAAAAAGAATATTACGAAGTTCGATGACTAAGAATGGCGATACGTAAGGGACGGCCGGACAATTAGAGCTATTCATCGTCTGAGAGCCCTAAGACGGTCTTAGAGAATCGGACAACCCCGACGTAAGGGTTTCTGTGTCTTGCAGAGGCGTCGGCCTTGTCGGTTATCGAGGGAGGTCAGAAGCGCTACGAGCGCACACAGGAAGACAGATACGACGTGTGCATTCGCATAATGCGAGAGAAACCTCGAGGGAAGGAGGGAGGGTCGGTTATCATCCGCGCGTTTCCTGGAATCGATACACCGAAGCGATTTCAGTACTTGAGACCAAAACGCGACAGCCCTCATGCTGCTGACGTTCTCAGAGACTTAGCCGTTTCTCCACCACAGCAGACAAACTCGCAAAAGATGTGCGCAGAAGATATTACTTTGTGTAGGGTGGGATGCATTACCTTCGTCTTCAAAGTTGCGAATACTCGATGTATTATGCATTAACAACGTGTCATTGCTCAGCTCTCGAGTCCCCCGCCTCCTCCATCCTGGCAAAGGGATTCGGGATGCCGGGAGACTCCCTCCGCGGCTTAACGATACCGTTGCGCTGCACTGGGCTGACTATTATGGCTGGAAAGACCAGAATGTAAAGAGAAACCTCAGAGGAGCAAAACTTTTCCAGAGCAAGGAGTTCAAAATTAAGGACCAGAACTCCACCGTTACGACAACTTGCCGAAAACAGTTTAGGACATATTTATCTGGAAAGTTATTGAAGGGTTTTGGATTTCCAGTGCCGCTTGATATTTAAGCAGGAACTAACTTTAAGGGTCGAAGAAAAGATTTTGAAAGGCAAGCAACAGTGGCTGGAGCTTTGCCGAAACAGTGAATGGACGAAATGGAAGCGTTAGGTAAGATTTGTTTTCTTTTAACTTATTTCATCTTTATGTCTGAATGGGCCGCGCCTTAAGGCATTGATAAGGAACACAATAACAGAACTCTTTCCAGGGATAAAAATAAAAATAGGAATACTAGGGTACAGAGTAATGAGTAGCGGAACAGAGGGTAATAGATAATAGGTCGGAAGTGAATGCCGCCAACAAGTTCTAATACAAGGCTTATGCTTCTATTCAGTAGTCACACATAAAACCAGTTATAACAGGAAAAAAAATAATCTTAATCTTGCAGGGACTTGCAACCAGAAAATCAGCGCTCTATTCACCCTTAGACGAAACCCTTGAGGCTCGAGACCCACTGCTCTTCACACGTCCTCCTCCAAGATCAAGCCAGATGCGCAAACAGCGGGGACGTGGGAGGGAGGGGAGAAATAGAAGAAGAAAAGAAAGAAAGCAGAGCTTTAAAAAAAAATCAAAAGCAGAAATGAGCCAGAAGAAGAGCCTCAATTTTACAAGGCAGTAGAATCCCGCTTAACTACAAGCACCCGAACTTCCCTCGTCGTTTCCAAGCTCAAGACTCCTAAAATACGCGGAGGAAGTAAAGTCTTTAGATTTTTCGCAACTTTTAGTCTCATCCATATTCCTACGAGAGTTAATCAGAGGAAGGAACAATTGAAACTATTTACTAGTCGTGCAAGAGGAGGTGAAGGCCAAGATATAATTCTCGGGTTTTTTTCAGACTTAGAGATGCAATAGAGGCATGTCTGGTAACACATTGTCGAGAGCGTGCATTGAAGTTCTAAGCTTGAAAGGAGAAACACAGGCTGTCCCGCTACTGTGGAGGCAGTGGGTAAGAGGTAAAGTAAGTGTCCTCCCTCCCTCCAGCACACCCATGGGTGTGCTGGGGGAAACAGAGAAAGGAACCATGGCCGGAGGTTCGCCGGAGTCAAGGAACAAAGGAATAGACTCAACCCCGGATGGCAGAGATTCTTGCCTGACTCGAGGCCAAGGTTCAAGAATACGCTTAAAAGATAAGAAATGCGCGGCAGAGGACCGGCGGAAAGGTCTTGGCTTTGGAGTAGAGCCCGTGTTCCCTCCGGAAATTAGCATTCCATACCGGTAATCTTTTGGCATTGCAGTGCTCGAGAGCATAATTAGTCAGCGTTCCATACCTCGACTCTACGTACCTTAGGTTTGGATTCCAGCGTTGTGCGACATGGTTGGGGGCACATCCTTCGCCGTAACACAGAGGAGGCCATTCTTTCTTTCATTCATTGCAACAGACAAAAGAAAAACAAAAAGAAGGTTTTAATAAACAGATGCTGCAAAGAACATAATGGACTACTGGACGCTCTCGAACAATGGCTTCCATTATTCCAACGCTCACATGATCTGGAATAACCATTTTCGTTATTATTGTGTAGCCACTGTAGATGGGTCTTTTTTGCTGATGAGTAGAGGTACACACTCCCTCCGGACAGTCCATCCAATTGGTCCGCGGGCTCAAGTTTTCCAGGGCTTTAGCAGCTGCAAAGGGTCCCAGCGTTCAAGAAAACCAGCTGCTGCGCGCTGATTTCAGTAAAAATCTTACCAATTATTGCAAGACCCCTCCGGTAAAGTATTTCGGGCACTTTCGCATAATCTTTAACTCATGACGTGATACAGACGACACACACGTACAAAAATAA
>NC_134802.1:17606398-17608898 GCF_046742065.1 Oratosquilla oratoria | reverse complement strand
AGGTGGCGGCTGCTTCCCCGGCGGCGGGGGCGGCGGCAGCGACGACAGTGGCGACGGCGGTGGCGACGGCGGCGGCGACGGCGGCGGCGACGGCGGCGGCGGTGGCGGCGGTGACGTCGGTAACGAAGGCGGCGTCAGCGACGACTCCTCTGTCTGGTCGGCTATTTGGGGGACGTGGGCGTGCGGGTGTTCATTTCTTGTTTCATTTCGGTTTTTATTCGCTCACTTTATTCCCGGCGTTGTTTTCGTCACCGCCGGATCGGGTCGTCGCCGTTTAATGGAGAAGATTCGGCTTGACTCGGTTTGGTGGCGCTCGCAAAGGTGCCGAGGTTCTTCCCGAACAAGCGCTCCTCCTCAGGTCAGGACGTGATTCATCTATGTTGCTCCAGTTAGAAATAAGTGATATTATGTGGCCTAGGCGGCAGCCTGCGGTTTGATAGATGGAGTCACTGACTGAGACCTCTCTAGAGGCCAAAGTTCACAGATTCGACTTCATGCAATCACCTGATTGGTAACAAAACAAGATCAATGAAAGACTCCATGCTCCTAAAGAGCAACCGATATCTATCTATCTATCCATCAATCTATCTGTCCATCTATCAATCTATCTATCTGTATATATATATATATATATATATATATTCATACATACATATATGTATATATATATATATATATATATATATATATATATGTATACATATATGTATACATATATATATATAAATATATATATATACATATATATATACATATATATATATATATATATATATATACATATATACACACACACACACACACACACACACACACACACACACACACACACACACACACACACACACACACACACATATATATATATATATATATATGTATATATATATATATATATATATGTATATATATATAATATATATATATATATATTCATCTTTATAACTTCTATTCAAATAGTGAAATATGTAAAGGAACGATACTGTAAGAATCAATCTCGGTTTAGAAATGACCACGTATTAATATTAATCATTCTGACATCTGACTTTTTTAACGTCATCTACGACCATCCATCTCCGTTACGTCAAATTGACCTAAGAAGTCCAGTAAGAGAGACTTCCTTTTGTCTCTCTGGAGACGTTTCCGGATCCCCGTCCCCTTGCCGTCTACGGGAGACTCTCCTCTCCCCAGCGTCCGGAGACACTCTTCTCTCCCCAGCTGCCGTCCGTCCTCGTCTCGGCCCAGTCCAAACGGGAGCCGGCGCTTAAGTGGCTGTCCTTCTCTTAGTCCCTCCTCACCCCACGAGTCGTCAAAGTCTTCGTCTTTTGCGTCGCGTCTCTCAACGCAGCGGTCAAGAGGCTCACGAACACACAAGGGGATAAGATCCAGAGAGAGAGAGAGAGAGAGAAGGAAAGTGAGGAAGTGAGAGAGACAAAAAGAGAGAGAGGGAAACAGATATGGCCAGGAGGGGAGAGACAAAGTAAGGGATAATGAAAGAAGAAAGAGAGAGAGATCGAGAAGAGGACGAAACCAGTGGAAATAGAGAGTGAGAGCGAGAGAAGAAAATGACTGAGAATAAAATATGAAAATGGAAGCGGGAGAGTAGAGATCTACATTAATGGTGGACAAAATAGCGGAGCAAACTATCCGAGAAAAGAAAAAAAAAATGAATACCAATAGAACTATATCATAAAGATAACATAGTTTAGTGGAGGAGGTCTTTTTTTTATTATGTTTTAAGCCCCCTATAGCAATTCCTGACACACCCTCTCTCAAACAACCTCCTTGTAACCTCCCTACCCTCATCAAGCCGGCTTCCTCCGTCAACCTGAAATCTAGCGAATTGAAAACCTTTAGTGTTGAATATTTGCTACAGGAAATGCCGCTAGCTTTTAGCTGAAAACTGCAGCTGCGATTTAACGCCAAGGGAAGAGAAGAGCAAGAGGCCAGAGGGAGCAGAAAAGAGGTCAACCGCTTGGACAAAGAGAAGAGGGAATTTAGAAAATGAAAAAAGAAAACGAGAAATACAAGGAAAATAAATTTGTAGATACTGTTTTTCAATAATCGAATAAAGTGATAAATACATCAACCGGGTGGGGAAAAAAAGTCTGAAGAGATGAATATATTAAAAGGTGTTTAGTGTAAATTAATAAACAGAGCAACATACATGCATAGATGTGTACACACACACAAACATATATATGTATATATATATATATATATATATATATGTGGATATATATATATATATATATATATATATATAGATACATATATACATACATACATATATATATATATATATATATATATATATATATATATGCAAAATAACCACAGGAGAAGGGAAACTTGTAGACAGTAAGTACTTTCGTATATTACATCTTCGGACTGTGGTTATTTTCCATTCTTGTATCACGGTGATGTGATTGCTTGCATATATGTATATATATATGTATATATATGTATATATATATATAAATATACATATTTATATATT
>NC_134802.1:17583898-17586398 GCF_046742065.1 Oratosquilla oratoria | reverse complement strand
GACAGTTTTTGATTTCTTAAACAGAGAGAAGTCATTTGAAGTTTTTATTCTGGCCTACGACAGTTGATTTTATTGAGCTGAGGGGCGGAGGTCGCGACGAACGATATTATCACTCTCAGGATTTTGGTCTAGTGAAGCCTTTTTTCTTTTCATTGGTTAAGGAAAAAGTAAAGAACAGAACAACAAGAAGGGAAAATTTTACAGACGAGGCCTGCCGTAGCATTTCGAGCTTTAGAGAAACTACATCTCGCGATTGCCAAGTGTAGCGCTACAGTATGCTAATGGGGGAGAGGCAACGCGAGTTTTGGTGAGACAGCAAGGAATAGGTGGAGGAACTGTGGAACTGGCATTGATGGGTGACGTGAACGATGGGTGTTGGGGAAGCAGAATGGGGAATATGTGCCGAAGGGAATGGGAGAATGGATGGAGGTAAATCGGGCATACAGGTGTTTTGGGTACATCCAGAGGAATCTACCGGTTTTACGGGATCTGTCTTCCAATCCAGCCAATCTTACGGAAAAACAACAGTATACGCATGGGTTTGTATATCTATCTATCTATCTATCTATATATGTATACACACACACACACACACACACACACACACACACACACACACACACACACACACACACACACACACACACACACACACACACACATATATATATATATATATATATATATATATATATTATATATGTATATATATACATATATATATATACATATACATATTTATATATATATATATATATATATATATATGTATATGTGTGTGTGTGTGTGTGTGTGTGTGTGTGTGTGTGTGTGTGTGTGTGTGTGTGTGTGTGTGTGTGTGTGTGTGTGTGTGTGTGTGTGTGTGTGTGTGTGTGTGTGTGTGTGTGTGTGTGTGTGTGTGTGTGTGTGTGTGTGTGTGTGTGTGTGTGTGTGTGTGTGTGTGTGTGTGTGTGTGAATGGTTGGGTTGTGCACAAGAGTTTGAATTGGGCCTTCTTTTATACGCCACTGGTTTTCTGTTATCAGCTATGTCTTCGCTTTTTTACCTTGCTTTATTCAGTTACTTACTTATTTACTTATTTATTTATTTATTTATTTATTTATTTATTGATCTATCTATCGATTTATTAATTTATTTATCAATTAATTTATTTATATATCTATTTATCTATATTTATTTATGTATTCATTTAGCTATTTATTTTTTTATATATTCACTTATTCATTTACCTATTCCTTTATTTATCTATTTATGTTTATTAATTAATTAATCAATTAATTTATTTATTTACTTATTTTTATTCATTTATCTATCTCTTTATATACTTATTTATCTATTTATTTATTCATTGCATTTTTTGTTGATTTGTTTATTTATCTATTTATCTATTTTATTACTACGATAGTAATGAATGTCGCGCAAGGGTACAATTTTATTCGCTTCACCTCTCCGGCTGAATTCAAATTTACTCCCATTATTATTATTATTATTTATTTATTTACTTTTTTCATAATGAGTAACCTTGTCTGTATAAATCATAACATGAATTGATGACAGATGTCAACACACAATGAAAACAGAATGGTATTTCATAAATGCAAGAACGGGCAAAGCGTAGAGTGAGAGACAGAAGCCTAAGTACATGACCTGCAACTGGAACCGCATGCCGTAGCACAAAGGAGCCGTCGAGCCGAATATTCAAATGGAGAATATTCACCCAGACTTCAGGAAACAGTTCTACACAAAACTTTCGGCTAGCAGAATTTCGCCAAGCCAGGGTACAAGTTGGAAAACAGACAGACACATAGGTTGGAAATCCAACGCGAATACTTACTTGTGTGAGTTTGTTTGTGCATACGCACACAAACACACACACACACACACACACACACACACACACACACACACACACACACACACACACACACACACACACACACACACACACACACACACACACACATGCACACACACACACACACACATACACACACACACACACACACACACACGCACACACACACACAAACACACACACACACACACACACACACACACACACACACACACACACACACACACACACACACACACACACACACACACACACACACACACACTCACACACAAAAAAAAAACTCACAAACACCATGGTTGTTCAATGTGCGTGTGAATAGAGTGGTGCGAGAGGTAAAGTCGAGGGTAATGGGCATGGGATTGGAGATGTTTAAAGAAAATGGTGAAAAATGTGAGGTGAGCCAGTTGTTCTTTGCTGACTACACTGCTCTTGTGGCAGGGTCAGAGGGTGGACTAAGGGACTTAGTGACACAGTATAGGAAGGTGTGCGATTGGAAAAAGTTGAAGGTAAATATGGGTAAATGTAAGGTGATGTGATGTACAAGGGAGAGGATGGCAGCAATATGGAAATAAGTCTTAAAGAAGAGAGGGTTGGAGGAATTGGATAGATTTAGGTATTTGGGGTCGCACGTGGTAGGAAAGCC
>NC_134802.1:17576398-17578898 GCF_046742065.1 Oratosquilla oratoria | reverse complement strand
ACAAGAACAAGAACAAGAACAAGAACAACAACAAAAACAAGAGCTAGAACAAGTAATTAGAGGTGGGGAAAGTTCCCTTAGTGTTGGGTGATTTGATTTAGTTTTAGTCTAAGGCGTTGGGTCATTTGAGGTCGTTTCGTGGTGATTAGATTGTTTCAGTGAAGATTCAAGTCCTAGAGTTATTCATTTTAAGTAATCTTATATAAATGGCCTTATTCCACCTTATGAAAGGGCTGCAAGACTCAGATCATACGCTTTGCCTTGACATTACGTGAGAGGATAGCACGAATACTGTAGATCCTAAATTCCCTTGTTTTGACCCTTTTAGTCTCATTTTAAGACACGCAGAGACACATTGGCACTATTCTTATCTCCCTCCAAAAAGGTGGAGTCATAAGGGTGGTAAAGGGGGATTTGAGGTGGATCGAAGAGAGGAGGGATAGCAAAATTTAGTAGTGATCAGCATTCTTCTTTGAGTGAAGGTTATCTTTCAGTATTATAGAATGATTATGATTATATTACCATTAAGAAAATAGCTTGGAAGTTAAGGGGAAAAACTGACAAACGATTTATTAATTACAAGGTATTTGTCAACAGCGTTGGAATTAATTCTCGTCAGCTTAGATCAAGTGTCTTATTGTCCTTCCCACATGGAACTTGTCCCCATCGATTTCCAACATCTGTTGAGATGACATCCCCTTCACTCTGCGAACAAGTGCATATATCGCCGACAGGACTCACCGTTATAATCCCATGGAGTCCTGGTAACGACCAACGTGACTATTCCCTCTTAACTTCATCTGGTTGCAGCTGCAGCATCCGATAGACACACGGCTTCGGTTTGTCGGTAGGGTCCGTCTGCGGCGGCAGATGCCCAAGCTCTTATTCCTCCCGCCGTTTGTGGGTTGTCTGAGCTCTCCCGGATAGTCGAGGGGGGAGAGGAGAGGAAGGCTTGACCAGACCCTGACGCAATAAAACCGGTTTTCGCAACGACGTGGCCAACAACGACGACGACGACGAGTTTGTCTTCCTTTCACGGCCCTCGCCTCCGCCTCCCTCTTTCGTTCTTGTGTTTCATTTTGCGTTTCCTTTGGTTACTTGTAAATATTCTCATATGTACTGTCACGTCTGCTGTTCAAGTATGACTTCATATCTATTTTGTTTTTCATTCTTGCTCTTTTACTTTTTTTTTTCTTTGCCTTTTTTTTCTTCTTATACTTCTTTTTCTTTTTCTTCTTTTATTCTTTTTTCTTCCTCTTCTTTCTTTCCTTACTCTTCTTTTTTTCTAGTCATCCTTCTTCGTATGTCTCTACGAAGGTCTTAGAAGCACCCCGGCGACACCCAACATACCACGTCTATCCCTGACCTAATCCTCCCACACCGTACCTCGAACCAACAACACCTGACATCACTGTATGGGTCTCAGAATACAATTGTTCCACTCCAACGTGTCCTTGCTCTACCCAGGGGCTATCTGCGCCACTTCATTTATTGGTTCTACATCAACTCCTGCCGCTGGAAACACGTTTTATGAGTGTCCGGGCCGCCGCCCAGACCATAGTAATCGGTTATCTGGGGCCAATCGCGCGGCCCCACAGGCTCCACAGCAACTGTAATCTTCACCACAATATGGTCTCGAGTCATAACTGTCATATGCCTCCACACTATACTGAGCACACATTCAGATATGCACTAACTCCTCCAGGCCATTATATATATACATACATACATACAATATACACATACATATATATATATATATATATATATATATATATATACTATATATATATATATACATATGCATATATATATATATATATATATATATACATATGCATATATATATATATGTATAATATACATATGCATATATATATATATATATATATATATATATATAATCAACCACAATGCACTTTAATTCAAAGCCATCTAGGTGCATGCAGAAATTGTAACGTGGCACGCCCGAGGACTCAAACCTATGGGACGAGAACGTTATCAGTGCCGAGTGACTACACCAATATACTCGGCACTGGTAACGTTCTCGCCGCATAGGTTCGAGTCCTGGGGCGTACCACGTTACAATTTCTGCATGCGCCTAGATGGCTTAGATTTAAAGTGCATTGTGGTTGATAAAAATGTTCTCTAATCAGTGGGACCCATTCAGTGTTGTACATATATATATATATACACACACACACACGCATATATATATATATATATATATATATATATATATATGTATATGTATATGTGTATATATATATATATATATATATGTATATGTATATGCACATTGAGTTAAAACGACAGTATTTTGAAATTTCCTGGTTAAGATTCTGCCATTAACTGGGTGAAAAGTAACTAGGTCTCCGTATTCTTCCATTCCGTTTCTTTCAACTGTAGAGCTCGACGTTTCATCTTAAAAGACATTTTCATGACTGGACTGCAATAACAAAAATGCAAAATTAAATACAACAACAATGACAATTGTACA
>NC_134802.1:17568898-17571398 GCF_046742065.1 Oratosquilla oratoria | reverse complement strand
GAGTGAGATAGAAAGGTGTATTTATGTATAACCATATAAAAGTATAAAGATTTACCAATGTATAGATAAAAAGTATGCTGATAGAAAAAGAGAGACGGAGGAAGGAAAGCAGACATAAATAGGACATTTATCTTCGTCATTAGCCGCTTAGTTAGAAAGGCAGGAAGCCAGACCGATAGTTGGCTATTCTGTATGATAAAATCAAGAAATTGCTTACTTTTCTTTGTCGAAAAATATATCGGATGTCATACACGAAGAGTAAAATATTACGTTTTTCCATTAAACAACTGAATACGTATTTAGCAAAGAGACTCGAAAAAAATGCTATTCTTTCAATAAGAAGCGACTACTGCACTCCAGCTTTGTAAAAGTCGGGTAGCACAAGAAAAAAAAAATCCGAAATCGTTTAAGAGAACCTTATATTTCTCTTTAGATATAGAACGGTGGTAAAGAAAATCAGGAGAAGATATTGGAAAAAACTGCTCTCAGAGCTAAACCAAGAATATATTGGCAAGGACTAATAAAAGAAGAAGAAAAAGAGTCTGAGTCTTTGAAAGATTAGCGAAAAATGGAATTGAAGAATCTCATCGGCGCTCAAAGATGGAGGCGAAAGCGGAGTCGAAGAGAAACAAGACGAGGGAACAACAATGAGCGGCGGTTCGACCTCAAAGAGGAGGACGAGGAGAAGGAGGAGGAGTAGGAGGAGATGAAAGGGATGTGATGGAAGAGGGACAGGAGGAGAAGGAGGGTGAGGAGGACGAGGAGGGGAGGGGAGGGGGGGGAAGGAGGGAGAGGAAGTGAAGGTGATGTGATGGAAGAGTGGCAGGAGGAGGAGGAGGAGGAGGAGGAGGAGGAGGAGGAAGAGAGCAAGGCCAAAGGGCGAGGGTGAAGTAGATAAGGGTTTGGAAAAAGGAGTAGGTTGGAGAGTAGGAGGAGGAGTAGGAATATGAGGAATGAAGAGCAGAGAAAGAGGCGAGGATGAAGTAGTAAGGGTTTGGAAAGAGGAGGAAGAAGATGAGATGGAGGAGGAAGAGGAATGGAAAGTAGAAATAAAGTTGGGAGAAAAATTATGGTAAAGTTGAAGATTAAGGTGGAGGGGGTAGTTTTAAAGTAGAAAGCTAAAGTGAGATTAAAATGGAGGAGCATCAGGGTGTTAACTACAAGGAAATCATCAAAGAAGACTCAAGTATGTGTCAGGGGAGGGGGGTATGAAATACATGAAAACAAGCCTGAAATTAAATAGATTAATTAAGGTTTTGAAGGGCAGGTGTGCAAGATGGAGGAAGACGGGGACGTAGAGGATTCGGGAGGAGAAGAACAAGAGGAATGGGATGAGTAGCAGTTAAAGAGAATAAAAAACGAAAGAGAGAAATAAGAGAAAGAGAGGGACGAAGAGGAGAATAAATGGACGTGTAAGAGGAATGAGATGAGTAGCAGTCAAAGAGAATAAAAAACGAAAGAGAGAAATAAGAGAAAGAGAGGGACGAAGAGGAGAATAAATGGACGTGTAAGAGAAAGTGATGGAATGAGAAAAGGAGACATGAGACAGGAGTGGGCGAAGAAAGAATAAGGAACAAGTGGTGCTGATGGAGGAGGGGACGAAGTGGGACGGAGGAGGGGGGGGTTGGAGTAGGAGAAGGAGGGGGAGAAGAGGCCAGAAGGGTGAAGAGGAGAGGGGAAATGGATGTTAATGTGAAGGAAGTCGACAGCTGAAAAGAACCCCCGGTAACAAAGGACTGTGTTTGCCAATGGGGAGGAGGAGGAGAAGGAGGAGGAGGAGGAGGAGGAGGAGAAGTGGATGGAGGTGGAAGAAGTGCAACAGGAGGAGAAGGTGGTGAAGGAGGTGAAGCTTTTGTAGCAGGAGAGAGCGGAGAAGTAGGATTGGAGTAGAGGGAAGGGAGGTGAAAGAAGAAAAAGATGAGGAGGAAAGGGATGTGGAAAGTGGAGGGAAGGGTGTACGGAGGAAATGTCAGAGTTGTGTTTGATGAGGAGGGAAGAGAAGTAGGAATAGAGAAAGAACAGGAGTAGGAAAAGTAAGGGAAGAAATGTGGGGCGAAGTAGGAGGTGGAAATACAGGCAGATTCACAGCATAAAGACAAGGTGGAGGAAGGAAATCTTGAAGAAGATGGAAAGTGATGGAAGAAAGAAGGCGAATAAAAGGAGAAGGTCGCAAGAGAAAGGGTTAGGATATAAATAGAGAAACTGCGTTAACTCCAGCTTGGGTTGGAAGACTTTGGTGATGTCGAGCAAGGGTGCAGCGATACTTTTTTTTTTTTTTTTTTTTTTAGCATGAATTTGGAATGATGTCGGACTCTTCACAGCCATCACAGATCATAAAAGATTTTCACGACTGAATATTGAATAGTTATGGACAAATAAAACATATCCATCTGAAATGTGTAAATATGAATGTACATATATAAATGTACATAGATAAACAAAAACACGGGTATTATTATAAGCAAACATATGCACGTGTTCATAGATATACATTAACATC
>NC_134802.1:17548898-17553898 GCF_046742065.1 Oratosquilla oratoria | reverse complement strand
GTTGGGACGAAGAGGACAAATGAGCGACTGAGGTTAGAGTCGTCTAAGAGTCTGAGAAGCCGAGGATGCCCAGTCTAAGGTTCGGATTGAGTGATTGCTACAAGCCAAGAGAGTTTGTCTGAAATGATTAAATATAAGGAGGAAAAAATCGTGAGATTGAATATAGATAGGAGTGATGAGAGACTAAATCTGAAGCAGAGAGCAAGATTGAAAAGAGAGCTGAGAATTGCAAGTGATGAGTTTGGATGAAATAATTAACACGATTTACAATGATTTAGTAATGATTTATTACATATAGTGAAAATAGAACGATATGGAACCACAGGAGAAGATAGGGATGAGGAAGGAAAAGAGAAAAGGATAAAGGAATATGATGAAAAAAATAAGTTAGACGAAGCAGGAGGAGGAAGAGGGTGAAGGAGAACGGTGAGTAGGAGGAGTTATATGGAGTTACATGTACAGGCGAACAACAAGAGACCTATAGGCCTTTAAATGGCTGCTCGGTACCTAATTCAATGTAACATTTTAAAAGATAGGAGAAGGAGAAGGAATGGTGAGACGAGAAGGAGTTGAGAAAATGAAGGAAGAGGAGCAAAGGGGGAGGAAAAGGACAAGAAAGACACTGCATTGAAGGAAAGTGAAAAAGAAAATGGAAAAGAAACGGAGAGAAAAGTGATGCGATGCTTTGTTTTTTAACCAACGGGAGCGAATATGCAGAAATGGAAAGAGGGATCGGAAAATCGAAAGGGATAGACGGAATTAGAAAACTGAGGATAAAAGCGGGGGTGGGATATAGGAGCGTAGTTAGTCGACAGGGAGGAGGAGATAGAGAAAGGGGGAAGAGAAGGAAGAGGAGGAGAGGAAAAGGAGAAATGGACCAAGAGGAAGAAGGCTAAGAACAAAACCAAAAATAAAATGAAGAGAACAAGAATAAGGTGGAGAACATGAGAGCGAAAAAAAAGAACAATAAGAAAAGAACATTTTTGTTTTTCAAATCCTTGATACTTTATGGCCTTAGGGTTTCTCTGGTCTATATAGATTTTCTGAGGAAGAAGAAGAAGAAGAAGAAGAAGAAGAAGAAGAAGAAGAAGAAGAAGAAGAAGGCTTTGTTTGAAAAAAAGAATTCTTGTGCATATAGATTCTGGGATATGATAGGAACCAACCGGGTAATGTGAGCTACATGGAGGCTATTCTGAGGGCCTAGAAAACTTGCAGTCGGACACTAATGGGAGGTAGTTACGACCAAGATTGTCGACAAAGAAAACGGCATTGGGGCTCCGTGGTTGGGGCCAACCTGCATCTAGGGAAAGCACAGATAAACAAGCAGACAGAAAGATGGGCCTCTGGTATCAATGCTTAACGAACAGGGCGATAATCCAAAACAAACAGTGGTAGGCTGCGAGCAATAGGTCCTAAAGCATATAAATAACACATAAATAACTTGGGTGAAATGCGGTTCACCTTACATGTATACAAGATGCATTTACAAACAAATACTAGCGCACTTACGCGCGCGGACACACACACACACACACACACACACACACACACACACACACACACACACACACACACACACACACACACACACACACACACACACACACACACACACACACACACACACACACACACACACACACACACACACACACACACACACACACACACACACACACACACACACACACACACACACACACACACACACACACACATATTTGCACACCAACATGTACATTCATAGCTGTGTGTGTTTCATTGTAAATGTGTATATCTGTATTATGTATATTCGTGTACTCCAGTGAAAACATCTACGTATTTTTCATCTCACACACAACCTAAATATTTTGATAGTAATTGAAAATCTGTAGTGCGCCAAAAAATATTTACAAATAAATTAAATAAGTAAAAAGAAAGTATTGTATCTTTGCATAAAGAAAGCGAATCACCATAAACATGAAAATGAGTGAAGGGAAGCAGGCAAAATAATCTCTTTTATGAATAACTCGACTTCAGACGAAGAAACATTTACATTCCCGCGCTATGACGTCATCGCGCCTGGAATAGCGACACTTGGTCGCAGTAAAGACGAGCTGGAACTGCTCCGGCGGGCGATAAGCGACTCCAGGAGGCCAATACTCCCCCTTGGGAGTCCCCGGGAGTCTTTGCGAGTAATTAGCAGTTTTGAGGAAATGGAGGGAGTGGAGGGTGGAGAGAGGGAGGGTGGGGAGAGAGGTGGGAGGTGGGGTGGGAGGGACCCAAAGGCTGAAGAAAGATAAGAGAGCGAGTTGGATGAAGGAGGAAGGAGAGGAATGGAAAAAATATATTTGGTTGTTTCAAAAGTAGCTTTTAAGGAAACATAGGGAGGAGAGGAAGGGAGGGGAGCCCATGTGAAACGACAGAAGTAAATGAATAAACAAGTTGATTAATCAATTTAATTAGTCAATTAATAAACAAATGAGTAAGCGAATTGATAGCAGGAAAGACAAAGAAACCAGGTAAATGTGAAAATGAAATACAGCAGTGGAGTGGGAGTACGACAGACGAAAATAGAAGCTGGAAAAATACGAGATTAAGATCGTAAGGCGAGAGGAAAATAATGAGTATCACGAAAATTCACAGAACCTGCGAAGGGAAACTGTGGAAGGATATTTGGAAGGAAAAGACGAAAAGGAGGAGAAGAAGTATGAGAAGAAAGAAAAGGAGGAAGAGGAGGAGGAGGAGGAGGAGAAAAAAAAGGGGAAGAAGGAGGAGGAGGAGGAGAAGGAGGAGTTGGTGGAAGGAAAGGCGAAAACAAGAGAAAGGATCTGGAAGAAGAAAAAGTTGGGGAGAAAAGGCGCGTGACGAGGGCCCGGAAATAAAAGGAGGAGGAGGAGGCAGGAGGATAGGGAGGAGGCAGGAGGAGGGGGAGGAGGCAGGAGGAGGGGTAGGTGGGAGGTGGCAGAAGAGGCAGGAGGAGAGGTACGCGGGAGGAGGCAGAAGAAGAAGGATGGGAGAGAGGAAGTAAAAGGAATAGTAGAGGGGAGAGGATGATGATACAAGTAAGAATGAAGGAGTAAAGAGATTAGCAGGAGGAAGAGCATGAGGATGAGGAGAAGGACGGAAATAGAAGTAAAGAGAAGAGAACGAAAGAGGGCAAGGCAGGTAGACAGAAAAGGGAAAGATGTCACAGACAATAGTGTGAAGCAAGAGAAAGGAAAAGAGCAAACGAACGACCGGCGAAGAAAGCTAATCAGTCTAAAACAACGTTAGAATCTGGGAAGGAAGATAGATAAAGAAAATACAGACAAAAACGATAAATTGAAAGCAAAAGTCGGTGGGCGAAGCCAGGAGGCGAAGGACGAGAGAAAATGAAAAGGTAATGAAAGGGGAAACGTATATGACCGAGGAATAAAATACGAGAACGGATATCCCATGTTTATGGGATGCTACTGATAAAGCTCGGTGCGGGGAGATGGCGCAAGGGGAGGAGGAGGAGGAGGGGAGAGAGGGAGGGAGAAAGAAAGGGCCAGACGGGAGAGAAGTAAAAATATAGGAAGAGGAAATAGAAGACTAGGAGGAGGAAGGCTCGAAGTGTGATGGCGAAAGAAGGAATAAGAGGCAGAAGAAAGAGGGGTGAAAGGAAAGAGAGAAAGAAGTGGATGATGTGGAAGGGACAATGTGCACAAAGGTAAAAATACCAGGAGGCGAAGAAGAAGAAAGAGGAGTGATGGAAAGAAGAGGAGGAGTTGAAGGAGCTCTAAAGGGATGGGCGGGGGTGGGGGTGAGAGAGAACGTATGAGGTACACAGCGCTGGAAATGTCATCCGGAAAAAAGGAAGAGGTCTCAGTCTGGATAGGAAAGGTCTGAGGAGGTCTTCGACTTGAACAGGAAACCGCGAGAGACTGTGTCGTCGAAGTCAAAGGCAGAATTTGAAGAAAAAGAAAAAAGTTAAAAAAAAAAAAACGACAGGCGGATAAAAGCAAGAAAGGTCTGAGACAAAGCAAAAGTTGAAGGCCAGGACAGAAAATGGGATAAGGGTCATGTAGAAATGAAATGATGAATGAGACACGGAAAATAGTTCCCGGGACTCATAGAGGAGATTAACTTCTTTTGATCCAAAAGTTTTTCCTGTCGAAATAAAACCGTTTGGCGTTAGCTAAAACAAATTTACTAGATGCATTAAGATAGTCTAGATATACAAAAGCGGTTAGCAAAATATTTAACTGTCTCCCAATTAAATCTAAGGTTTAAAAGAAGTTAACTCTTTTCATTTTTCGATGACACTCTCCTAGATTGACTTGACTATTGCCCTTATAAAGGAGAAGTCTTTGTTACATAGAGAGATATCCCTCTATCTGAACGGGAGTTCAATCGACCGAGACCCCATTGAAGCCCCCCCTAACATATCACCCCAGTTGAATGAAACCATCTGACGTCACCCAGAATAATGTTCGTAAAGTTCTATGAGATACGTTTTGGCGTGGAAGGGACGAAGAAAGCAATGGACGTGGCTTAAAAGCCGAGAAGATCAAAACAAGGGGACTGGTGGCGCCTGAAGCGATATGGCCAGCAGTGAAATAGGGGAAAGGTGGCCTGGATATCAGGCAGTGGAAGTGAGAGATAGGTGAGATAGAGATAGATAGATAGATAGATAGATAGATAGATAGATAGATAGATAGATAGATAGAGAGAGAGAGAGAGAGAGAGAGAGAGAGAGAGAGAGAGAGAGAGAGAGAGAGAGAGAGAGAGAGAGAGAGAGAGAGAGAGTAATGTAGTGGGAAAGAGGGAGGGACTGGATGACAGAGGAAGAGAAGATCTTTTCAATGGGGAAGGTAGTAAAGAACTGATGACATGAAGGAACTAAGAAAGTGTTAAGGATCACTTGTGAAAAGGGGAAAACACTGACTGAGAGTCAGGATGATGAAAGCTGCAAAGAGCGCTGCCATCATATCAAGAAAAAGAATGACACTGGAAGAACAAAATGGTAAAGTAAGCTAGGAAGCTCCAGTGGTTAG
>NC_134802.1:17541398-17543898 GCF_046742065.1 Oratosquilla oratoria | reverse complement strand
ACACATTCATATGTATTTGTTTCTCCTTCCCTCTTTAAAAAAATGCCTTCATTCTTTTTTCTTTAACATCTCTTTTATTTTTTTACATTCTACCCACTTTACACTTTTCCTGCTCTTTGATTTACTGTATTTATGCTCTTTAATGGCTAGACACGTTTTTTTTTTATTTTGCTTTTAGTTAGTCATTTATTCACTCATTTGTTCTTTTATTTATATATTTCTTAATCTATTCATTTACATATTTATTCATTCTCCCCCAACCTCATCTTAATGCCCTTTCCTCTTATGTCTTCTCTTTCTCCCCTTTCTTCCCCAAATTCTCCTCCTTTTTCTTTATTTACCCATTTTCTTCTTTCTCTACCCTTTCGCCTTCTTTCTCCACTTTCTCTTCTCGTCTTCATTTGGCTACTCTTTTTATACTCTCTATCCCTTTTTTATTCTCTCTTTTCACTCATAGTACCTCTTCATTTTTTTATTTCCTCCACTTAGTTTTCATCCAACTAAATCATCTCATCTCTCTTCATTTGGCAGCATTCTTCTTTCCTTGCTTCTTCTTTCTCTTCTCTTCTATTTCGTGACCCCTCCCCCTTTCTCCTCCCCCTCCACCACCTCCTCCGCCTCTGCCTCCGCCTCTGCCTCCGCCGCCTCTGCCTCCGCCGCCTCTGCCTCTAGTCCGAGTCTTTAATACTTCCACCAAAGCTGCAGCATCACGTCCTATCTATCTGTCTTCTACCCCAAGGCTCTTCTACCTACCGACTTCACCTTTTTGTCTTTCTCATTCGTCTTCGTTTACTTTTTCTTCTTCTTTATCACCAATTTCTCCTCCTTCGCCTCCTCCTTCTCCTCCCCTCTTCTTTGCTTCTTTGTTTTTCTCCTTCTCTTCCCCGAAAAGCTCCCTCTCATTTTTTTTGTTTCCCTTCTTCTTTTTCAACTCATTCTGTTCCTTTCCCTTATTCTCTTTCATCCGTTTCTAATGTTGCTGCTGGCGCCCACACTTACTTCTTCCCCTTTCCCGTCGTCTTTTTTGTCGAACCTTTTCTCCGCGGTCTTACCTTTACTTCTTCGATTCTGGCGAACGGCAGGCTATTTTTTTTTTCTTTTTTAGGGTGAATCTCCCTGATTAAGGTGTTTTACTCTTCCTCCTCCTCCTCCTCTTCCTCCTCCATTTATTCTTCCTACTATTGCGCCTCTTTTTCTTCCCCTTCCTTCCTCCTTCTGTTCTATCAAACTCTCTTCCTCTTTCTCCTTTCCTTCCTCCTATCTTAGTTCTCTTCCTTGTTCTCTTCTCCTTTTCTTCATCCTTCTCCTGCTCCTTCTCCACCTCTACCTCCTCCTCCTGCCTGCCTTTGGAGTCCTGCAATTAAACATTGGAAACCAGGCGCGTACCACAATCTCGGGCCCTCGGACACACTCCTCTTCCTCCACCTCTTTCTCCTCCTCCTCCTCCTCCTCCCCCTCTTCCTCCTTCTCCTCATCCCTCTTCTCCACCCCCTCTTCCTTCACCACCACCACCACCTCTTTCTACTCTCTATTCACTTTCTCTTTTGTTTTTATTACGCTATTTTTCTGTACTTCTTTTGTTTCCTTTCTATATTATTTTTCTCATTCATATTCTTCTTCTTTCCCCTCTTCTTCCTTTTCTTTCTCGTTTCTTTGCTATTTTTTCTTTTTCTCTTTCGTTCTCTATTTTTGTTCTTTTGTTGTTACTCTTCTCTTTTTCTTCTTTCAATTTCATTTTTTTAAATTACTTTTTCGCATACTACAGTACTATTTCGTCTCCCTCTATCATCTCTTCTCAATCCAAACCAACCCCCCAGTCAGGGAGCGCAGACACCTATCCTACAGGTAACTAAGAATTAAATACCATATCAAATATATATATATATATATATATATATTTATATATATTTATATATACATATATATACATATATATATATACATATATATATATATACAAATATATATACATATACATATATATAAATATATATATATATATATATATATATATATATATATATATATCGCAATGCTCAGGACTTGGGCCACTTTCGAAGACAGCAACTCTCGGAGACTTCGACTTGTCTTCGAAATCATGTTAGCACCTAGGGCAAAGGTGACGGCCTTGGTCGCTACTAAGCGTCTCCTTACGTGAGTTCCTTACTTCATCTTTAGGAACACGAATATCATGGTGGAGAATGAAAAAGAAGTTGAAAAAGAGGAGGAGAAAGAGGAAGAAGGTGAGGAGGAGGCTTCCTCCTAAGGGTGGACACCGCAGGAGTCAGGGGCGACGCGGGGGTGTCCTCTAGATCCAAGGTTCTCGACCTATTTTCACACGCACCCCGTACTTATGAATTGCTGTTGTCTAGCCTCCTGAAGATTATTTCAACACTAAATTTAATCTCTTTGCATCCACTTACTGTTAGTGACTTTCGGCTAGCGGCTCCACTTGTGAACCACCGTGTTTCACTAAGGGTCCATGGACCACAGGTTGAGA
>NC_134802.1:17523898-17533898 GCF_046742065.1 Oratosquilla oratoria | reverse complement strand
TTCACTCTTCACTCCTCACGTCTTAATACTACTCATCTTTTAGTCTGCAGTCCTCACTCCTCTATCCTTACAGCTCCTCACTCTTTATTTCTCACTCCTCAGCCCTTAGACCTCACTCTCTACTCTTCACTCCTCACCCCTGGTTTCCAGAGAGTTAAAAGGCAAAGTTCCCTCTTCCTACCGCCGAGCGCTTTTTTCAAAGATGATTAGAATCGTTTGGAGTTGAACAGAGGCTCATATAAAAAATGAACATTTTGGCCTACAGAGTTAAGCGAGAGCATTTTTTTTTCTTTTTTACTTTTATCTCTAGAGCTGAATAAGAATATAGAAAATGTCTGGGTAGAAGGAAAGAATAGAAAAGAAAGATGGAAGAAAGTGAGGAAGGAAGAGAGAAAGAATGGAAGGTAGGAAGACAGAAAGAGACGAAAGAAGGAAGAAAGGGAGTAAGAGAGGAAGGAAGTGAAAGAAGCAAGTAGGGAGAATAAAAGATGGAGGAAAGAAAGAACGAAAGAAGGAAAGAAGGAAGGAAGGAAGGAATGGAGGTAGGGCAAAGGCAGAACAGTCAGGCGAAGGAGGGAGGGAGGCAGAGAAGGAGGGAGTAAGGCCCGGCAATTGCCAAGAGGAGGAGGAGGAGGAGAAGGAGCAAGAGGAGGAGGGGAAGGAGGAGAAGAGAAGACAAGGCACAAGGTACAAGGTACAAGGTAATGGGGCCATGTTGGAGACGGAGGGATTTGATCATAATTTGATATTACAGATTCCCAAGGGCAGCCCGTGTTGCCAGATACAATCACGGGGCACAATTCCGCAGCTTCCAACATTGGCACTGCGATTAGAAACTCTGCCGAGCATCCAAAATGCAATCAGAACCTTCGTGGATTAGCTAAGATACAATCAGAGCCTCCTTGAAGCAACTCAGATACGATAAATGCGATAAGAACCTCCTCACAGTCAGCAAGCAGGAGTCTGTCAGTGTAACACAAGTATTTATCTTCGATGATCTGCCTGAGTGGTCCCTGAAGGGTGGTCGGTCCACAAGGGCCAAAGGACAAGGGGTTGATGGCGGCCTTGCACGGTATTTAACCCGATTGATCGATTGACTAACTGATCCACAATACACGAGCTCGATGGATGGGTTGACTCACTGATCTACAATACACCAGCTTTGGTGGAGTCGTGGTGAGATAGTCCAGTCATTTATCTTACCAACATATTTGGGCGATATGATATGATGAAAAGCTATAGTATACTGTAGCTATGACAACCATACGTAATAGCATGTATCAGGGCCTACTCTAACAGAGACCCAAAATACATGGAATAAAACAGGCACAGAATACAAGAAGTGACTGTACTATAAAGACTACCATTGTCCTATGACGTAGAAATGAATCAGGAAGTGCCTAAAACGAGTTTCATTTTATGTTTAATCATAACTTTCACAGGAAGAGATTTTCATGGTCAGCAACACTTATTGCATTGTGGTAATTAATAACTCCCACCCAACCAAATAACACATCTGATCATGGCGAGGGATGAGGGCAGAAGAAGGTTGTGAAAGAACGATGAAAAGAAAAGATAAAGTAGGCAGACAAGAGAGAATAGAGAGAAGGGAGGAACAAACAGTAACATAGGAGATATGAAGGGATGAGAAAAAGTGAGAGAAATCTGCTATTGTTGGTGACTGTCTATTCTAGTATCGAGTGGGGCACATGCTCACTTCTACATTGCTGTAGTTGGGATACCTTTTCCTTGTGTGTGTGTGTATGTGTGTGTGTGTGTCTTTGTGTGTGTGTGTGTGTGTGTGTGTGTGTGTGTGTGTGTGTGTGTGTGTGTGTGTGTGTGTGTGTGTGTGTGTGTGTGTGTGTGTGTGTGTGTGTGTGTGTGTGTGTGTGTGTGTGTGTGTGTGTGTGTGTGTGTGTGTGTGTGTGTGTATGTGTGTGTGTGTGTGTGTATGTGTGTGTGCAGTCATGTGCATTCGTGTAAAAAGAGCAGAAACAAAAGAAGTTTTAGAAAGTTATTATGAATTACCAGCCTTCTAAAAATAACTAACTTATGAATAGTGACATACGCAATAAGGTCGATAACAAAACCATTAAGTTTACAAATCCTCACCTACTCTTTATATATTTTTGTTAAATCAGTATTAGATATTTCCCAATAATAACATATAGATTTCTTAGCGTTGTAATAATTCTTTCTTCTCTTCTCCGGCAGGTATGTTGACAAATTCTTGTGACACATAGAAGGGACGGTCCGTTCCTCACTCCGAGGGAATTAATATGTAAGTTGAAACATATTCTAACTATATTCCGGGATAATAATCAACATATTGATAGCTATGTTACTTGTGCCTGTTGCTTTGCAATTGTCATCCGACATCATATCGCCAGAGCAGCAAAGACAGTAATAAAAGTATACATTAGTTTCAGTTTTTAAATAATTCTAACAACATTTTGTTTTATTATATGTTTCTAACAAACAGTATAGTTTTAAACGGGCTGATAACATAGCTATAGCGTTGAAGTCATTGTATCAAAATGATAGCAAAATATATTCATTGCATATTGATTACTCTATACAATCCAGGTGTATACAGCAAGGGACGATAGTTTCCTGAAATATTTGTTGACCAGGCAATGCATCAATAGGCTCCCTTCTCCCCCTCCCCCCTCCCCATGTCCCCCTCACCCCCCTCCCCTCGTCCCCCCTCCCCCTGCTCGTGTATGTGTGCTGGGGAAGGCAAGCCTGAATCACACAGTGTATGGGAAGTATGTATCAACCGAGAAACTATACGCCGTATAATTGGCACGATATTAGAAATGACAATATTTTTTTCATCATTTACGTAGTAAACGGATGAATAAAATTCATATGTGCGAACAGTCATGGATTCGTAAACAAAGGATTTGAATCCCTGCAGGGTTAGTCACTTATTCAATCTGTCTGAAACGAGTATAAATACTTGTCAGGTGACAGCCCTGGATTCAATGAAAGAGCGGATGCATATGTTTGGCTACGCGACTAACACCTCGCCTTTATTTCCTCATCTTCCCTTTTTCTCTTTTTTTTCCTTTCCTTTTTATTCATCCACCTTCCTCTTACCTTTATTTTCTTCTGTTTTAATTTTTCTTCTTCTTCTTTTCTCCCTTTCCCCTTTTCTTTCCTTCTTTCCTTCTGTCTTCATTCCCCCTATTTTCAATTTCTGTATTCTTTATTTCTCTCTCAATCTTTCAATCATTCTTTTTGTCTTTCTCCTTTTCCTTCTCCCTTTTTCCTCTTAATTCAGTCCCTCTTTCAATCGTTCCTTCTTTCTTTTACCTTTCTTTCTAACTTTCTCATTTATCTTTCATATTTCTAAATTTCATATCGTATCCTTCCATGAATATTTCTGTTTTTTAATGCCACCTACTTCCCCGTTACAATAGTCTTGTTTTACTACCTATTGTCTTTTTCTTATTCTCTTTTCTCCATTATATCTCTCTGTTCCTCCATTCTCCTTTCTCACGCTCCTTTCTCACGCCTTTAATCTTCCCACTCCCATCCTTCATTCGTGAGTTGCTCTGGCTTTTCTCATCCCCGTGCTCACTGTTTTTCTCTCCATTTCCCCCTTCTCATACTTTTATTTCTATTTTCTTCGTTTTTGCTCCTTCCTTACTTATTCCTCAGTCTGCCTCTCTCTCTCTCTGACCATTGCTGCTCACAATTCAGGTTTGGCCCTTTTCCTTTCTTTTTTTCTATTATACACATTTCACTAGCCTAGTTTTTCATATATTTACTTGCTTATATTTTCTCTGTTTACTTTTTTGTCTAACCTTTATGTTTCACTGACCATTATAATTCGTTTCACAGGAAGATCTTGTATTTTTCGAACACGACACCACTTTCTTTTCTTTGATCTCCTCCTCCTCCTCTTCCTCTTCCTCTTTCTCATTCCCTCTTCCTCTTCCTCCTCCTTCTTTTTCTCCTTCCTTTTATCTTCCTGTTCCTATCGTCTTTACTCCAATATCTTCCCACTCTCTTCCCTTCCTTCTCGTCCCCAGCACCATCTGTTAGGGCCTTAGCCTCTCCTCCCCTCCACTCTCCTCAGACACACAGTTGCGGAGACCTCTTCCCGGCATTATACAAGTCTCTTAAAGTCTCCCTCGGCCGTAGTGATGGCTGGCTGAACAGGGACGCAATCAGTCTCTCGCAGATATCAGAGTTAGAGTCTCATGTTACCCGGTTAGTCTCTCCCAACTCTTGGCTGTCTCAGATCCTGTCTCTAATTAGTGGGATCTCCTCTCTCGATCAATATCTCCGAGTGCCCTCCCCCTCACTATCTCCCGAACTCGGGCTGTGTTCTCCCACTATCTATGACCCTGGCCACCAGTCTCTCACGGCGTGTGCTATGACTCCACTGGGGGGATAAATCTCTCACTATTTCTCACTCCTTCACCCGACATTTCGCATTTGGTGGCTGTGTCGCTCCTGTCTTGGACGGACAGCGAAGTAGGCGCCGGGGTTCTCTTCTCTCCCCCCCCGTGGCTACATCACCGGTGGCACCCCGTGGGGTGTCCGGGTCCTCTTTCTCTCTCCTCTCCTGTCCCTGTGCCAGTCTCGCCCATTATCCCGAAGCACCTCCTGCTTCATCTATAAAACTTTAAATGACAGTAATATAAATCTTTCCTCCCTCTTCTTCTTTTTTCACTTTTCATTTTTGCCAGACAATGTTCCTGCCTGTAGCCCGCTTATAAACTTGCAGCTACACTGGGCTCCACAAATGACACAACCGTGTTCAAAATGTATCGGTAATCGAGCGATTATACTTTTCCGAAACGCTCGAAGATTTATGAACCATCCATTGACATACAGCTTGATTATACTGTTCGGCATGCGAGGGCTTATGGCCTTGAAAGTATACTTGTGTTTGATGTAACGAAAACTATTAACCGAAATATTCTGATAACGGCGCTGTGAATTAAAAGGTCATATTTTCAGATCAAGAGGTCATTGTCAGAGTTGTGGACGGAGAGGTCAACATTACGAAAAAAGAGGTTATATTCGCTGATCACGAATTCAGTGTTGCGGATGGATATATCAAAATTGTGGATAAAAAGGTCAACGTTGCAGAAGTCAATATTGCTCATGAAGAGGTGAAGTTTGCTGATCAAGATGTCATTGTTGCGGATGAAGAGGTCAAGATTGTGAGGGGTGATCATACGACGGGTAAAAAGGTGATTAGCGCTGTCGAATGAGTGTTGATGGTGGTGTGGAAGAAGACGGTGATTGGGCCATTAAAGGAAAACGGGATGTGGTGGGTCCGATAAGGAGAGAAAGGGGGGGGGGAGCGATGTGCGAAGGGTCTTAACCCATCAACACCCAGTGTCTGCTTTCATTCTTTCTTCTGGTTATCACAAGGCGATTTCATTCGGCAGAGACGAAACATCTGGGCTTTAGATGGTCAAGGAATAGCCTCTCTACACCCATCAAAATCCGGTGTCACTTTTACGGATTTTGTTTTGGCTATCATCAGACGCTTTTATTCAGCTTGGCAGGAAACTCTGGGTGTTGAAAGTTTAGGCGGATAAGTGTGGGTGGAATGAAAGAAGAATAAGAGATAAAGATGGTTGATGGGTGTTTGAGGTACTAGGGATTGATATCATACTAAGGGTGTTGAAAGGTGTCAAGCGTATGGATCTGGCATTGTAGATGTTGATGATGATACCCGGAGGTGATGAGGTTGATGATACTGAGGTTTGGATATTGGAAAGGATGAGAAGCAGAGGCTGACGGAGAGAGGCTGGTGCGCGCGAGATGCTCGTGATGGTGAGGTGGTGAAAAGGAAGGATGGTGAGAGCTGAGGTTATTCCTCCAGTTCTAGGTACCACAGCGGCCAGTGATCTCTTAGGGGGAGTCACGAAGGGTGTGTACCTTTGGGTAGTAGATTTACGATGTGAATTAACCGCTTACGAGCTCGTGTACCGTATCGTATTGTAAATGTTCAACGTGACGAAATACGCTTGCTATAGCTTCGCGGAGGAAGTCGGCCGCTGTAGGTGACGTTCCTTCGAGAATTGTTCATTTTTTTTTGCTGGTGAAAGGTCTTTACTATTCTGGGAGAGTTAAGGTTTTCTTAATCATCTCCATTAAATATTCTATTTCTTCTAGTATCAAGCTATTATATTTCTTCGAACGGGTGGGTAGGGGAGAGGGTTGTTATAGTGACGAAGCTAAGGTTTCCTTAGTTAACCTTTTTGATATATTCTATCACATTAATGACTCTGCTTACCTAGCACCAAGCGATTTCATTTAGCTGAAGTGGCATCAACATACCAAATGGGTTCGCCTTTTTTTTTTTTTCTTGTCAGTGGGTGTCACGGAGATGAATGAAATAACACGTGTAATGTCAGAATAAGACGTTCTTGAAATCGGTATGTGGTACGAAGAATGATGGCAGTCTCCACATTCGGTGGAGCTAGGTGGCGGCGGCTAGGAGGAACTCCGAGTTGAGGCTATCCTCAACTCCTAAAGCCCCCGAGCGAACAGTGAAGCCTTTTCCGAACGACCTCGCGAAGACACTGCCACCGCCACCGCTTCGACCGCAGCCCCGACGATGAAAGGAAATGAAAGCGGTCGTCGCCGGCGCTTCCACGTCTACTTAAGAAACAAGATAAGACATTATCATATGAAACCATTACTTCTTTTCATTAAATCTACATCAAAGGCTTCTCTTTCTATTCGTCTGTCTACGCAGGGGAGGTCTCGTTCGATTTGCGCAGTTGTACAAATACATGATCATGTTTAGGAATGTTTTTCCTTGACACTTTCGTGTCGAGGGTGCTTTCAACGAAAGAAATCCCCTAACAACAAATACAAACATTCTACAGGGATGGTTCAAGATATCAGGAAGACCTTGGGTATCTTCCACAGCCGAAGTGAATTGCCATGCCAGTACCAGGTTATCTCAGCGATGTGACGGAACAGAATACGTTCACTGTTGAAAGAAAAAAAATCCACAGTGCTTGTATAAATGTTACCAAATAATGTTCAAAAATGGGGGTCATCCTGAAGTAGGAAATTTGTCGTATTTGGTGATGATGGGATGCCAATACCATCACTTTTCCATCTTCCGCTCCCACCACCAATATCCCAAACCTGATTACGACCACTTCCATCACTGCGATCAAAGATATTAACAGCTCTCTCCCCTGCGGCGGTCCACCCAAACAACTACGTCTCGCCCCAGAGTCTCATCCATCTTCTCTCTCTCATCCCCGCCAGCCTCCAACTCACCCCCGTCCTACTTGTCTTTCTTCTCCTTCTCCTTCTTCATCTCTTTTTCCCCCTCCTTCTGCTTCTTCTTCTTCTCCTTCTCCTCCCCCTCCTTCTCCCTCTTCTCCTTTTCTTTCTCTTTCTCTTTCTTTTTCACCTCTTTCTCTTTCTCTTTGTCTTTCTCCTTCTCCTTCTCTTTCTCCTCCTCCTTCACCTCCTTTTCCTCCTCCTTCTCCTTCTCCTTCTCCTTTTCCTTTTCCTTTTCCTTTTCTTATTTCATTTCCTTTTTCTTTTTCTTTTTCTTGTTATTTTTCTTGCTCATTTTCTTGTTCTTTTTCTTTTTCCTTTTCTTTTTTTTCCTTTTCCTTTTCCTTTTTCTTTTTTTCTTTTCCTGCTCCTTCCCTATTTCCTTTTCCTTTTCCTTTCCCTCTTCCTTCTCCTTCTTCTCCTCCTTCTCCTTCTTTTTCTCCTTCTTCTCTTTCTCCTTCTCTTGCTCCTTCTCCTTCTACATGTTCCCTCCCGTCCCAGTAAAAATCGTCCTCTTTCTATTCCTTCTCCTTTTCTTCTTCCTCCCCTTCCTACTTGAACTCCATTCCATCCACGCGTGACTTTTCTTCTTTATACTCTTCTTATTTCTCCTACTCCTACTCCTCACCTCCTCCTCTTCCTCCTCCTCCTCTTCCTCCTCCTCCTCCTCCTCCTCTTCCTCCTCCTCCTCTTCCTCCTCCTCCTCCTCCTCCTCCTCCTCCTCCTCCTCCTCATCATCATCATCATCGTCATCATCATCACCATCATCATCATCATCATCATCATCATCATCATCATCATCATCATCATCATCATCATCATCTTACAATGTCATCATATCATAAGGTAATCATATTACAAGGTCATCATATCCCAATGTCATCATATTAAAACAACAGGCCAGGACTAGCAATAATGGATTTAAACTGGACAAATTTAGATTTAAAAAGGAAATAGGCAAGAATTGCTTTACTAATAGGGTGGTCAACGAATGGAATAAACTTAGTCACCATGTAGTGAGCGCTGAAACTATCAGTTGTTTTAAGAAACGGTTAGACAATTTTATGGATGGGGATGACAGGTGGTGATGGATATGGAGCTCTCTAGTGTTGGTCTTAAGGTCTCTTGCAGTCTCCTTCATTCTTATATTCTTATGTTATCATCTTTCTTCTCCTGCTAATTATCTTTATCCTCCTTTTCTTTCTCATTTTCACAAATCTTGTCCCTTTCTTCCGCCTCTTCTCCTTTTCTTCATCCTTCCTTTCCTATGCCCCTCCACCCTTTCTTTTCCATCTTATTTTCCTCCTCCTCTTTTTTTCCTCTCCTCCCTCCTTTTCCTCTTCCTCTCGCCTCCTTCCTCTCCTTTTCATCCACTTCACGACTCCATCCACGCCCCATCCGTTCTTGTTCCTCGGGATCCGACCCTGGGGACCCCATTCCAAGGTTCTTCCGAGGACTTTTACTCTCCCCGTTACTACCGATTCCACCGAAAAATCCTCACCCGCCCCCCCTCGTGGGTGGAACTGCCCAACAATTGCTCCCCTCCCCATCTCTGGTGCTAAATCCTGTGTCCAATGAAAACCGTTACACTCTCTTCTCTGACATCCCATCATGCTTTTAACCTAACATCACCTAATCCAGCATAACCTCACCAAACCTAACCTAACCTAACCCACCTGAAGGGTGCGGGACTCCAGATTCCACGTCACTGATCTGTCTATCTAGACATCTGTCGGTCCAACTGTCCTTATCCCCTGGTGCACATCTTTCTTTCAAGTTATCTGGAATGGATTACGCATGTCATAAACACTTCTCTTTTTTCGGATTATTTTATATCTTGTTATGCATGTCCACATGCTTGTATATATATATATATATATATATATATATATATATATATATATATATGTATATATATATATACACGCACGTATATATATATATGTGTATATATATGTATATATATATGCATACACATACGCATATAGATATACATATACATATACATATACAAATACATATACATATACATATACATATACATATACATATACATATACATATACATATACATGTACATATACATATACATATACATTTATGTTTACATATACGTATAAATATGCATGTACATATACATATACATATACATATACATATACATATACATGTACATATATATATATCAACATACACTAAATGGTCCCCAGTACATAGATTTTCATCTTATCAACCACTTTAACTTTTCCATTTTAATTCCTTGTAAACACGATCGAGGCTAACAAGGAGTTCGATGGAAGCATATTCGGAAACTGATGCACTGTCGGGCTATGAGTCGAACCTAGCCGATACGTAACAAATGGACAGGGATTTAACTAACTGCACTATCGCGATGTATATAAGTTGAGCATAATTTCTCATATATTTTTATGCTCGAGTTACATATGCACAAAGTTTATACTCAATTCACCCCCCAACCCTATGATAGCGCAATTGGAAGTATGTACAAATACTGCCAATTGTCCTATCATGCCGGGGGTGGGTTGAGTATAAAATTCGTGTATATGTAACTCGAGTATAAATATATATGAGAAATTATGCTCAACTTATAAACCTCTTGATAGCGCATCTGGTTAAAGCACTGTCCATATGTACGGAAAATAAAAACAAAATCCAGATATGTGGAAAGCTGTAACGAAGAAGATGCCTCCTCCTCTCCCCG
>NC_134802.1:17493898-17501398 GCF_046742065.1 Oratosquilla oratoria | reverse complement strand
ATAAAAATAAACAAAGAAATAAAAAGATAATTGAAACATGCGAGGGAGAAATGAAGCAAAGAGAAAAATAAGACAAAAGAGTAGAGCAAGAGAATACGGATGAGATGGCGATAGAGTGTGAGAGAAAGAATAGAATTAAAGAGAAGCAAAGGAAAGAATTGAGACAAAGAAAAGGAGAGAAGGTTAAGAAAAGGAAGAGACGCAAAGAAAAGGAGTAGGGAGAAATGAGCAAATGAGGGTAGAGGGAAGAGGGAAGAGGGAAGAGGGGAGATTGGAAAGGGGAGACGGGAGAAGGGACCTGATTGATGCATATCAGTATCGCGCCAAAAGTAGTAGTTGCCTACACCCCTTCAACTAAATGTATTAGTGTCGTCGTAAACCCCTCTCTCCTGTTATATGGTATATATCTATATATATATATATATATATATTTAATATATATGTATATATGTATATATATTTATATATATATACATATGTATATATATATGTATATATATATATATATATATATATATATATATATATATATATATACATACGTTTGTGTGCGTTTCTGTATGTATGTGTTTGTGTGTATTTGTGGGTGTGGGTGGATGTGTGGGCGTGACTGAGTACGTTTTCATGTGCGTACACGTGTATTGTGTTTATGTGAGTCTATACTTTTGTAGACATACGCACCCTCTAGCTTGTTTGTACATTTTTTTGTTAATCTTGCGTGAGAGAGGATGTATACATCTTCTGAAGAAAACGTTTTAAGACGTTCATAACCCTTGTTAGCGTTTCTCTAACCCAACCCTCTCTCTCATCGTTAAGTATACAATTAAGATCATTATAAAATTTTTTTTATCAAAATTACCATCATCATTACCATCATCATCGTCGTCATCCCCACCACCTGTAACACCATCATCATCATCATCATCATCATCATCATCATCATCATCATCATCATCATCATCATCATCATCATCATCATCATCATCATCATCATCATCGTCATCGTCATCGTCATCGTCATCGTCATCGTCACCGTCATCATGATCATCATCATCATTATAATCATCGTCATCGTCACCGTCATCATCATCATCATTATAATCATCGTCATCGTCACCGTCATCATCATGATCATCATCGTCGTTGTCGTTGTCGTTGTCATTGTCGTCGTCGTCGTTGTCGTCGTCGTAGTCGTCGTCGTCGTCATCGTTGTCGTCGTCATCGTCGTCATTATCATTACTTTTATCATCATCCTGTCATTGTCATTTCCACCCCTTCGACTCTATTGTTCCATCCCCATCATCACCTCGTGGCTTCTAAATCTTTTTGACAAGAATTTTTACGCCGCTGGGCTGACCCCCTTCCTCGTTCCCACTCCCCACAGCAGCTCACAGCCCCCTCCGCCTCGAAACATCCCCCCCCTCACCCACCGGTGGATGGGTCTAAAAAAAAGTCGTGTTTAAGGTAGTATTTTAGGTACAACTTTTTTCCCCGGCACCTGGGATTGTGGTGGTAGAATTGCTGCACGCCCGCCCGCGCCGACGGACCTTGACGTCAGGCCTCATACCTAGTTTAACTCGTAAACTAAATTTGCCTTCCTACATAAGTTAGGTTGTCAGTTGGCCTAGAATATAATGTAGTTTTATATAATGTTACGGCCTCGCCAGGTTTGCTCTATAGACTCAGTTAATTTATTTAGTTCAGTTCCTGGGTTTATTCTCTCATTCCATCGATTCAGTTCAATTCTACAGTTTATTTCCTCAAGTTTTTCCCCACGAAGAGTAGCCTCTGTTTCCGCTTCTCCTTGTTTGTGCTGAACAGGTTTGTTGTTTCTGTTTTGCATGAATTGATTCCCATAGTGCTCTAACAGGTTACCATAGAACAGGTGAAGGTTTTGATGCAGGCAGGAAAGATTCCATAACTACTGCTTCAATGCAAAATAATTTTAAAACCAGAATAAGGTGACCTGGTGGTGTACAACAGAAGTAGCTGCAAATTCATGTTCTGATTCTGAAGGTCACATACTTTGTTTTCGGGTTTAGAATCAACTAAGAATTACATATATCTAAATTCACTGAATTATTTGAGCTTGTAGTATAATTGGCAATTTTGATATCATAGTAATTTTCCAAGTTAACCAACAAATAAATAACACTAGTACACTTGCATCTGATAGAGTAACTGAAATAATGAATAAAAAACATACTCTCACCGTGTTTCTAGGAAAATAAATTCATCATTAGTAAGTTTAGAAGTTTCAGGTATCCACCTCAACCCCACTCCAACAGGTAGAGTAGGTAGTGAATGCGCAGGTAATCCTTGGGGCGTAGGTAGTCTAGGGTTGCAGGAGAAGGGTAGGTAGAGGTCTAGGTACGTCTCCCCTGCCTGTGGTCTAGGGGCTAGGGGCATTGCACCTAGATAGGACCTTGAGTGTGATAGGTATAGGAAGGGGAGGATCTTCTAGGGTCAAATGATAGAGCTAAGAAATAAGGTTGGCTACTTGGTTAAATTTCCCCAAAGCCCCTCTATTTGTTTTTTTCTTTTAAGCAATAGAACATCTAACGGCTATGAATGTAGTATCCCACCTCTGAGGTGGTAGAGTCACCTAGCTAATTGCGAGACAAGGATTACGGATGTGAAGCCCCTTGCTATGGTGGAATTAAGATAGTTAAACTGTCTACTAGTTCTGTGATGGGATGTAAAAGCAATCTCACTGATGTAGCTAGGTTAGGTTAGGTTAGGATAGGATTATAGTTTTAGTAGAGAATAGAGTACGCTTCATACTGCCTAAAATTATTTGTTATTTTTTTATCTTAGTAATATCTGTGCATCCAGCTTTAAAGCTATTAGTTACCATTAAGTTCACGACAGCAGGAAATTTTCAGTTATGTACAAAAGATAGCTGTAATATGTCATAGCTAAGTGTGTGTCCAAGGGTATGCAAATATATCTACTACTCTTGTTTCTGTATCCAGTAGAGCATTTAAACATGAAAGCAGACCTCACATATAACGTGGTATCAAAAATATTCGAGGTACAGCTCCAAATTAAAAGATTGAAATTAAGGTTTGGTAGGGTAAATTTAAGTAGGTCATGCGCAGGCTCCCAGTTCAAGACACAGGGTTAGGCTAGGTAGGAATGAGGGGTGGTACTTAAGAAAGGTTCCTGGGACACATCTCTTGGCTAGGGTCTTGGGGTTGTTTAGGTAGGTGGACTGGAGAGAGAGAAAAAAAAGAGCAAGCAAAAGTTTAGGTTAGGTTGACCAAGAACTTAAAAAATTTACTTTAATGAAGAAAGGAGGTATACACACGCATAAGAAAAACATACCAAGTGTAACAATGGAGCTTACAGAGAAATCATGCGAAAGTCCTCAGAAATGGTTTAAACAGATTAGAATGGTGAAAGGGAACAACTTTTCCTCATTCGGAAAAAGGTGATGATAATTTCTGACCTTCATGTGCCGGGGAGGTTGATAAAGGGGACCAACAGTACTTAATAGGCTAGGGTAGGTAATGACAATATTTAAAGGCAAAGAGGGAGGAGGCAAGTAGTTGTGGGAGGGAGGCATCACGATGGTCGGCTAGGTTCAATA
This sequence comes from Oratosquilla oratoria, assembly GCF_046742065.1. Classification (NCBI taxonomy): domain Eukaryota; kingdom Metazoa; phylum Arthropoda; class Malacostraca; order Stomatopoda; family Squillidae; genus Oratosquilla; species Oratosquilla oratoria. The sequence goes on along the minus strand of NC_134802.1, from coordinate 17,497,806 downwards.
ATGGCCATGTGTAAAGGGATCAGGTTAGTTAGGTTAGGTGAGACACTAGCAGCATAAAGCTAGAGGGATGAAGATAGTAAGTTAAGTTAGAGTACCTACAGCTGGTGGAGTTAGGATGTACACAGTTTCTGACAACAATGTCATTTAAGCAGGAAACCCCTCCCCCTTGAGGATATTTAAGTTCTAACATTATCTTCCAGCCGTTGATTTCTTTAGTTTTTAGATTTACTTGGTAATACTTAATCGAATATGTTTTGTGCTTCCAATAAAGCTAAGGAAGATCATTGCTAAGATAATTAAAATTTGGATTGAAATTGTAGAAATGAGGGAAATCTAATAGATTTGGGTAAAATATGGAACAACAAAGCATTTTTATGATCAGACGAATAAATTTGGGTAAAATATGGAACAGCAAAACGTTCTTTCGGTAAAGATAATAAATTTGAGTAAAATATAGAGCAACAAAACGGTCTCCATAACTCTTTATGGGTTGAGGGGCCCAACTGGAATCCTTACAGTTTATGTTCAAACCAGTGGCACAGGATTTCATTCAGATTAGAGAAATCTTTGGGCCCAAAACAGCCCACCACCTCGACTTGCTAACTCGGCCGGTACTGCTCGAGCCCAATTTGCTCCAACTTTACTCAGCCACACGAGAAAAAGGACAATTTTCGAAAAACCTTGAATATGAAATCTTACTCCAAGGAACTCCGACCTACCGTAAATGAATTCATTTTTTTTCTTTTTTTTAATGAAATCAGATAAAAGTAAGACACTGGCTGTGGACAAAGACTTTTCATCCAGAGACAAAACTTGAGAGAAGAAAAATTGGCCTGTTGATCATCTCCCCACCCCAGTCACCCACACACAGACTTTACAAACTTAATGTAAAATAAGGCAAATCTCAATTTTGAACAGCGTCCTACGCACATCCACCATATGCGATTTACCTTACGCGTGTCGCCAAATCGTGGCGTGACCTATACACAGGTAAGTTCATTCAGCTTGATTATTGACTATTGGGGTGTGGGTATGGTCTTTGCATCGGAGAAAAAAAAAACAGCTTGGTGGCAGCAAGCAGGGAAGGAATTATATAATCTAGATATAATGTCATACTTCCGTTAACAAGGAGGTGCCAAAGAGATGAATAAAATTGTCTAGCGGTAACCATAGTAAAAGGAAAAAAAGACACCCGGTACAGAGGAGAACTCACCCATATAGCATACGCTCACCGAGTCTAACCTGCGGAGCGCTTAACCGGGTTGTTGAGGCTAAACGCTTGTGAATATTTTGTGACAAAGTTGAAGGGCCTTCGTGCTTCGTTAGTCCGGGCGAACCACTGACTTGTATCCACGCCCCCCCCCCCCGGCCTCCTCCCTCAACCACCGCCACCACCCCGTCCCCATTCCGTCCCTCTCTTCCCCCTCATCATCCTACTTATCCTTCCCATTCTTTCGTCCTTTCTCTTCCTCCCTACTATAACTTTCCTCTTTATAACATACAATCTGTCTCCCTTTGCCCTTACTGGAGACAAATTCGAGGACAGAGAGGAAACGAAATACGAGAAAAGCTTTGAGTTTTATTACCGACGTTTCGACACTCTGGTCTTTTTCAAGGTAAATGACAACTAGAGGATAAATGCACAGTTACATATGTTTTAAGTGTGTTGTTTGCTCCCCCCTCTTTTTCGTCTCCTCGAATCGTTGATCACTAGTGTTGCCGCTGGGACTCTAGCAGACACTAGCATTGTGTACAAAACCCCCTGTACCGGGTATGATCAGTCATACTATGGGGAAAGTGGACTGAGGACCACAAAATAGACGCAGCAATACAAAAATGACGTCAGATCACACAGAGCCAGCAACTCACTTGGAACACACATAGACAAAACAGGACACCTACCAAGTTGGGAAAACATAGAAATACTACACCAAAAATTTAAAAAAGGGAAAAAATTATAGAAGCTGCAGAAATTAGTCAAAATAATTCCAGTAAAAACCGAGAAGGATTAATCCCACGATCTCTCCCAGCGGCAACACTAGTGATCGACGACTGGAGGAGACGAAAAGGAGAGAGGAGCAAGCAACATGTAAAATATATATACATGTGTACCTATCCTCTGGATGTAGTTTACTTTGAAAAAAAAAAAACAGAGCGTCGAAACGTCTGTAATAAAACTCAAAGCTCTTCTCGGGTTTATGCTTCTTTTACAAAGGATTAAAAAGGCGGAGCATGCCAACAGGAGACCTTTTGGTCCATATCTAGGTCGGGTGCGAAAAAAAAAATTAGTAAATAAAAACTATAATAATGTAAATAACAAATAAAATACATAAATAAATGCATAGGTATAGTTGAATAATAAACAAACAGGTAAATAGTAAATAATGATAAATTGACATATATCTAATAATAAATGAGAATCAAACAGACAAATGATAACAAAACAAAAACAAATATTATAAAATATATTATAATCATTACAGCATCTTGCTTAGGTGTTTATCCAAGTGATTCTTATAGCTTCGAACTGAACTACATTGCACTACCTGTGCAGGAAGTTTACTCCATTCATTAACTACACGGTTGGCGAAGTTGTTTCTACCCACTTCTAAATTGAATCTATTTCCGGACAGTTTGAGACCATTGTTTCTTGTCTGATTCTCATTCAATGTGAAAATTTTGTCACTTTTGATGTTGTCAATTCCCTTTAGAATTTTAAAGACCTGTATCAAGTCACCTCTGAGTCTACGCTTTTTAGGGAAAACAGATTTATATGTTTTAGTCGATTTCCGTATGCTTTATTTTTTATATTTTGAATCAATTTTGTGGCTCGCCGTTGTACTTTTTTCAGTCTGTCAATGTCATTAATGAGATTCGGTGACCATATGGAAACAGCATATTTCAAATGTGAACGAACTAACGATTTATATAGCTTGTTAATGAGTGATAGACTTTTGAAGTCAAAAGATTGCGCAATCAGTCCTAGAATCTTATTTGCTTTCTCAGAGGCTGTAATACAATTTTGGAAGATTTGAGATCGTTACTGATAATCACGCCTAGATCTTTTTCATTAATCACTTTTGTTAACGAATTTCCAAATAACTTGTAATCGTACTTATTGTTATTTTTACCTATGTGCATTGCCTTGCATTTACTTGTGTTAAATTTCATTAGCCACTTTTCAGACCATTGCTGTAATTTATCTAAATCTTCTTGAATATCTAATTGGCTTGAATGATCATTTGCAATTCCGCACAGATTTGTATCATCAGCAAATTTGGAAACAGTAAATTTGAGTTCATGGTCTATATCATTTATATATACTATGAATAGAACTGGTCCAAGAACGGAACCCTGAGGAACTCCACTTGTAACATTTTTTCATCTAGAATTTTTTTCATTTAAAACAACTCTCTGTTTTCGATCATTCAACCAATTACTAGTCCAACTTAATAGGCTACCACTTATTCTGTGCGAAGCTAATTTAGTAAGTAGTCTTTCGTGGGGGAAAGTAAGTTGTCTTTCGTGGGGGATATAAGTAGTCTTTCGTGCCCTCAAAACATATGTATACATATATTTTACATATGTAAGGCACGCACATATGCATGTATATATATATATACATATATATATATGTATATATATATACATTATATACATATACATATATACACATGTATACATGGCTCTATATGTATATACACATGTATATAGATATACATATATATATATATATATATATATATATATATATATATATATACATATATATATATAAAGTGAATCGTTCGTAACAGCGACACCATACAAATAATCTTTCCGGCCGTTGCCTCGGAAATCAAACCAAAACCCAGCTTGATGCCAAGCTGTCACCTTACCAACTACAATATAGAACCTACAAAAGGACT
>NC_134802.1:17481398-17488898 GCF_046742065.1 Oratosquilla oratoria | reverse complement strand
TTTCATAGTAAAATTTTTATATATTCACCTTTCTCCTGTTTTTTCACAATTATATTTTAAATTTCTCGTAATTTTTCAATTTATCATTTTCAAATCAGTTTTCTCCCTTCAACAAATATTTATCTATATATCATGTTTTGTCTTTATCCTCTCGCGTATATATATATATACATATATATATATATTTGAAGAAAAAAAAATATATATATATACATATATATATCTATATATATATATATATATATATATATGTATGTATCATAAAGCATTCTGACAGTTTGACGTAAGTGGGAGTAGGAAACATGGCGTTTTAGTCTGAGTTTATTCCTGCGGATGTGGCAGGGAAAGGTGGAGTGAAAGTGGAGGTAGAATGTAGATTGAGAGAAGCGAGTAAATGCCTTGGTGGATTAGAGAGTGTGATGAGGAATAGACATTTGGGAATGGATGCTAAGAGGAGACTGTATGAAGGAGTGATTGTGCCGGCAGCGCTGTGTGGGGCAGAAGCATGGAACATAAGAGAAGAAGAGAGAAAGAGTTTGAATGTGTTTGAGATGAGGTGTCTGAGAGGTATGATGGGGGTTGCTGGGCTGGATAGGGTGAGAGATGAGGAGGTGAGGAGGAGAACGGGGGTGGAAAGGGAGATGGGAGATAGGGTTGATGAAAGAATATTAGGATGGTTTGGAAACATGGAAAGAATGAGTGAAGAAAGACTAGTAAAAGAGGTGTGGAAGGCAGATGTGGAGGGAGTGAACATGAGGGGGCGTCCTAGGATGAGGTGGATGGATGGGGTGAAGGGGGCTTTGGGGAAGAGGGGAATGTCTGTTGAGGAAGGACGGGAGAGGACAGAAGACAGGGGGGAATGGAGAGTGGTTGTATATGGATGATGCTGTGATAGCATGAGGTGGAATGGGCGGGTGGATAGGGGGTGAGGTAGTATGTGTGAGCAAAATTTGACGCAGCCCGAAGGGATTTCTTCCCGTCCTCTCATACATACATACATACATACATACATACATACATACATACATACATACATACATACATACATACATACATACATATATGCATACATACATACATATATACATACATACATGCACACATATATACTTTCATACATACATACATGCATACATACATACATACATACATACATACATATACATATAAAGAATACATACATACATACATACATACATACATACATACATACATACATACATATACATATAAAGAATACATACATACATACATACATACATACATACATACATACATACATACATACATACATACATACATACATACATACATACATATACATATAAAGAATACATACATACATACATACATACATACATACATACATACATACATACATACATACATACATACATACATACATACATACATACATACATACATGCATGCCATGCATACACAGTGTTTATTTTTTCCCTTTGCAGGGGTGGTAGCCAGCCAAGCCATACATTTACACCACAACCACACCACATTCATTTATCATCCATATACATATTGTTACCCTTACTGAAACCCATTGCCTATCTTTTGCCTCTTCAGTACTCCGGAGAACTTCATTGTATCACAATATCCTCGACTTGAAGGTGTTCATTTGAAACCTCATGTGCACCTCTGCATTACTTTTACCGCCCGATTTCCTTTTCATCGGCCGCCATTGTAATCTTCAGCGCCTTCGGGGCCCAATTATCTCCCTTCTCTCCTTCTCCCTTTATCTATTTTCTCTCTAAACTCAGGCCCGTCCCACAGGGTCCGACCCGATGACTGCCTGTTGCTTTCTCTGTCTAAGCACAGAGGTTAAATGTTATGGGTTCTAACGTAGTTGAAGGTCTCCCTGTGTAATCTTCTCTTACGACGTAGATTAATTGTTTATTATAACTCCGTCGTGTAATACTGTCTCCTCGTCTCCCTTTTTTATGTACACATAATGCCTCCTGTACTTTTTTGTCTTTGATCCTCTTAATGATTCCTTTCAGGCGTCCCTGATGTGTCTCATTTCCTCCCGTTGGTTCTCTTGTCTCTGTGATCACTTCTCTTCACCTGGGAGACCTCATCTCATGCACCTCCTGTGTCACCTTACTCTTCTGCTGACTTAGAACTCATTCCGATTTCCTTCTCTAGTCCAGGATTTTCCCTCCCTCGACGCGAAGATACAGTCTCTGATCACTCTCCTCTCTCCTCCTCCTCTTCCCCCTTCTCCTCCTTCTCATCTTCTTCCTCATCTGCCGTTGAGCATTTCCTCTTAGACATCTCCACTCAGTTACCCCCTATCCCTTCCTCCATCCCTCCTTTCTAACCACCATCACCACCACTACTATAATTACCATCACTATCGTCACTATCACCATAGCCACTTTCGTCACCACCACCACAACCGCTAAAACCGAAACCAACGTGAATGCCACCACTATCACTAATACCACCATCAACACCTCTACCACCACCACCACCACCACCACCACCACCACCACCACCACCACCACCACCACCACCCTCTTCACTCCTTGCTTTCATCGTCTCTGGCAGCTCATTAATCTTTATCCCTCTCCCTCTTTATCTCTTCCTACCTCTCTTTTTCTCACTTCTACCCCCTTTTCACCTTCCGTTTCTTCCTCCCTCCTTCCCTCTGTCTCTCTCCCCCTCTCTCCTTTTCTTCTTTATTACAATATGTTATGTAATATTATATAGAATTTAATATAAAATCACATTATATTTTAACATGCTATATGACATTGTACTACATTACATTAATTATACAATATCATATATTATAATATCATGTAAAACCATAATGCATTCTATCACATATTATATGATATGATATATTACATAATTATATTATATTATATATTATATTATGTTATATTAAATTATATTATATTATAATATATTATATCATATTATATTATGTTATATGATATGATATGATATTATATCATATATGATATGATATTATATTATATTATATTATATTATATTATATTATATTATATTATATTATATTATGTTATATTATAATACATTATATCATATTATACTATATTATATTATACTATATTATATTACATTATATTACATTATATTACATTATATTATATTACATTATATTACATTATATTACATTATATTATATTATATTATATTATATTATATTATATTATATTATACTATATTATACTATATTATACTATACTCGCATTATATTACATTTCATTATATTGTAATATATTGTATTACATTACATTATATTATATTATATTATATTATATTATATTATATTATATTATATCATATTATATATTATATTGTATTACAATATATTATATTACATTTTATCATATTATATTATATTATATTATATTATATTATATTATATTATATTATATTATATTATATTATATGACATTATAATATATTATACTATATTGTATTATATCATATTATATTATATTATATTATTTTTATTATATTATATAATATTGTATTATATTGTTTTATATTGTGTTATATCATATTATATTATATTATATAATAATATATTATATTATATTATATTTTATTATACTATGTTATATTATATTATATTATATTATATTATACTATATTATACTACATTATGCTGTATTGTATTGTATCATACTATATTATATTATATCATATCATATTACATTAAATTATATAATATTATATTATATTATATCATATTACATTATATTACATAATATCATATTATATTATATTATATTATATTATATTATATTATATTATATTATATTATATTATATTACATTATATATTTCATTATATTATATATTATAATGTATCATATTATATTATATTATTCTATATTATGTTACATGAAATTATAGCATATTATATTATGTTATATTACATTTTATTATATTATATAACATTATATATATTGTTCTATTATATTTTACTATATTGTATTATGTATATATATACTTATATATATATGTATATATATATATATATATATATATATATATATATATATATATATATATATATATATATATATATATACCTGATATTATGTTTTCGCTCAACCATCCTTATATTCGATCCATTCTTGTCTGTATACCTTTCTAATTTTCATTTTTATTTTTTGTAATTTCCTCCAAACTAAACATGCAACTTTTATTTTAGTACTTTCTTCCTGTCTTCTTCATTATTTTCTATAACACTACACTTTCCGTCATCACTTCCCCTCTGCTTCGCTGTACTTAGTGTCTCGTCCTTTTCATTAATATGCCTTCTACTTCCCCCAGGCTTCTCTCCTTTTCTTTCTCCTTTTTTTCTGGTGTTTTAATCACTTCCTCTCTTTACTCACACCTTCTCTATTCCATGTCCACAGAGAATAAGAGTGCAACCATTGTTACAACCCTTGTACTTTATCTTCCTTCCCCTTTCCCTTCCCCTCCCGTTCTCTGCCCCCTTTCAACTCATTCCTATCTTCCGTCCTCTTCCTCCTCCTCACGTCTCTCCATCCTATTCTTCCCCAGTGGCCACGAAGCAACTAACCCGGCCTTGCTTGTGTCGTGTAAAGACACACATGTAATGAGTCTTTCTCTCTTTCTCTCTCTCTCTCTCTCTCTCTCTCTCTCTCTCTCTCTCTCTCTCTCTCTCTCTCTCTCTCTCTCTCTCTCTCTCTCTCTCTCTCTCTCTCTCTCTCTCTCTCTCTCTCTCTCTCTATAACCCACGCTTTTACTCCTTCACGTTGGCCTTTCTAGTTCTACTGCAAAAGTTCTCATGCTCTCTTTTTCACTCTGAAGGTCTTACTAGAACTCAGCTGTTCATTGCCATCGCTTTCAGACTCTCCCGCTCCGGCGCATTTGTTGTCCCTACCCATCCTGGTCGCCGTAGTCGTCTCCGATTTGTTGCCATCGCTTTTGTTCCTTTTACCGCGATCTCATATTGGTGTTCATTTCCCTCTTTTCCTCTCTTATCCTGTCATTCTCACCGCCATTCGTTGACGTTCTTCTCCAAGCTTCCTTGTCCCCTTCTCCGAGGTCTTTCATGGAGCTAAGCGCCGTCATCTTCTCTTTTCTCTGGACTTTGGTACTCCAACAGTCTCTCCTGATAGTTGGAACTCCAAGTCTTCTGTCTGTAATAAAGATTTCTTTGTTTGGCGTAGAGTTTTTATCTTCATAGATTTTCTGTAATTATTTTTTCTCTGTTCTTGTACCTTTTTACTATATATGTACTCAGAATCATGTCTCTTGATAAGTCTTTCCATTTATACTCCTGATTTTTAGAACCTCTGCAAATAATTTTCAGTCCTTGCTCTCTCCTCTTCCTACCCTCCTCTATTTTCTATTTCTTCTCTCTTCTTCTCTCTCTAACTATTGTTTCCAATCTCTCGTAGTTCTCAAGGATCCTTGCACTCTCTATAAGCTCTCGGTGATCATAATTGTTCTCCTCCAGTCTCTCGTTTCTTCAGTTCTAACTCTCGTCGCGGACTCTTTAGTTCACGCTCAACTCTAATGCTTCACTCCTCTAATCCGGAATTATCTGTCTCTCTCCAGTCGCTCTCAGATTTCATACCAATGGAAATTAATATCTTCACTCTTTTCTGTCTGTCTTGTAAAACTGCCTCACTGAGTGCAATATTTATATTAGTTGTTTTCCTTCCTTCCCTCTTTTCCATAATTTGAGTCGATCTGCTACACTAACATTATATATCTCTCTCTCCTCCTCTGTCTTTCTGTCTGTCTATCTGTCTCTCTTTCTACATCTACAACCCCATATATATGTATATATATATATATATATATATATATATATATATATATACATATATATATATTAAATATTATATATATATATGTATACATATATATATACATATATATATACATATACATATATATATATATATATATACATATACATATATATATATATATATATATATATATATATATATGAAAGTAAAGGAGCAGATTCTCGTGTAAGCATGTTTTGTTAAAATTGACAGCGTTCTGGTAGTTGTTGATTTTCTTGTGTGTATTTTCAATCTTTGTAACAAGGATTCTGTCATTTGGGGGGTGGACAAATACTAGTTCACCAAAATTATACAATTAATTTCCAACATTTCGTCTGCATAGAGACATCATCAGGAAAAATCTGGAACATATAAATTACAATTGCACAAAAATAAAGAACTTGGAAGGTTACATTGGTATTAAAACTTGAATTTGTAAAAATTTACAAGTATAGAACATAGACATGAAAGATTACAATAAATCAAATAATTTGTAAGTACAGCGCCTCACGTTCATTGGTGGTGGGAGGCGGGGCAGAGAGAGGGACAGGGTGGTAAGTTTGACCTGTCTTGACGGCGTCGGTATGGGGGTTGAGGGTGGCGGTGTCGGTGTCGGTTGATGGGGAAGATGGATGGAGTGGGTGAGAAGAGTGAGGGAGAGGGCGATTATGACCTGTCTTAACAACGTCGAAGGGTAGGGTGGTAGCAGAGGGGTCGGTTGAAGGGAGGGATGGAGAGGTTCATCATATGGAAGAGAGAATTATTATACAAGTTAATGCTTGAAATCATATTACGTTGGATGTTAATTTTGGGATTATATTATCTTATATACATTGCTTCTATAAGCTTGAGTTTTTGTGGGTCTCTACTACTTATGATTATCTTACTGTTTTTAACTAAACTCTCATGTGTGGTGGTTTGTTTATGATTTTTATGGGATGTTTGATGGCTCTGTTTTGTAAATGCATTGATATTCTCCTACTGAGAATACATCTGGTATGTCCAATGTAGTCTGAATTACGAGTTATGCAGTCCTTGATAAAACATACTTATACTCGTACACTACGTTGGTTTTAGAAATAGTCTCAGTATTGCTATCCAGGTTATTTTTCATAACCAAATTATAGGGTTGGAATGGTAGAAAACTACGGGTATTTTCTTCTCGTTCGAGATTGGGTATTAGTGATAATATCTTTTATGATTTTCTCACCTTTGTTGTACCGATACCGTCAAGACAGGTGAAGACAGGCTCTGATATATAAGCTAAAGGCCACGCTTTCTTATTTCAATTCTTTGAAAATTTTATTTTGTAAGTATTGTCCCCCAGCAGCCCACTTACCTTTACCTGTAAATTATTTGATTTATTGTAAACTTTCATGTCTGCTTTCTATAGTTATATATTTTTTTCAAATACATGTTTAATATCAATGTAACCCTATAAGTTCTTTATTTTTGTATGGTTGTAATTTATGTTCCAGATTTTTCCTGATAATATCTCTATGCAGACGAGTCGTTGAAAATTGAATGTATAATTTTGGTGAACTGGCATTTGCCCACCCCCCAAATGGCCAATCCTTGTTAGAAAGATTGAAAATACATACAAGAAAATCAACAACTACCAGAACGCTGATGATATATACATATATTATATATATGTATATATATACACACAC
>NC_134802.1:17463898-17478898 GCF_046742065.1 Oratosquilla oratoria | reverse complement strand
TGGTGTCTGGCTGTCTCGACAGAGACTGCAGCAGATCCGAGGTGAATACACTCTGAAAATTTCCAAAGCGCATTCATAAGTGCATAATGTACATGTACTTTCAACAGCCTACGGGTGTACTGACAGCTTATTGTGAGAAAGGACACTGGTTGGATTTTTATAAACTTCAAATTTAAAATATCTTTCACATCGGTGAATCTTTACATCTAAAAATGGTAATTTATTATTTTCTTCTAACTCAACTGTGAATTTGATGGACGGCACCAAATTATTTAATTCTAACATAAAAGTATCCAAAGGTTGATCAATAGACCAAATACATAATATGTCGTCCACATATCTATACCAAATTGCATTAGCAGGAAGAATGTTAGATAACAACACTTTCGAAAAACTGCATTTACAAATTGCTCAGAATTGAAGACAAAAAATTTCCCACGGCCATACCAAATTTTTGAGTGTATAAATCCCCATTAATTTCAAACTTAGATTCTATTATACATAATTCAATGAAACTAATAATAGTATGGGTAGGGAGTGTTAAGTTTTTTTTTTTCTTTTTACTTTTATCGTACTTCTTTCTCGATCTTCATCTTTTCTGTATCTTTGTGTAGTCGAATTATAGCGGTACCTTTTTCATAAATCTTCTCTAAAACCCTTACAATCTGTTCTTTGTACCATGCTTGCGTACCAAGTTTAGTGTTGCTGTTTGTTCTGCCGAGCCAAAGGGCTTCTCGTAATATACAAAAGGTAGACAATGAGGTATATTGAAGTCTGTCGTTTTATAGACTAGTTGACTCATCACCTACAAATGACGTAGAGTCGAATATCTGTCTGTTTTCTCGGTCGGTTTCAATCTAAAACTTGACTTAGTCTATTTACAAGGATCTTGGAGAATACTTTATATTCATTTGATAGCAATCTCATCTGTCGATAGTTACAAAGGTCCTTCTGGTTTCCTTTTTTATGAATCAAAATTACTATAGCATTACACCACGATTCAGGAACGCTTTCTTGACGTAAGCACTGGGCGTACAACTAAGCTAACTTAGTATGAACTTCTTTTCCTGCATCTTTCAAGAGATCTATCAACATACAACCTTTCCCAGTTGCTTTTCCTTATTTAATATTTTCTAGAGTAATTTCCATTTCTTCCTTTGTAATCTCTGGTACACTACTAACGCCAACAAATGAATTTACTGACTCAACTACGGTCTTCGACGAGTAAAGCTCTTGGTAAAATTCTTCTATTTGTTTTACCATTCTGTCCCTGCATTTAATGATTTCTCCATTTCTATCTTTCAAACACAATATTTGCTGTCTTTGTAAGGCTTATTTTCTTCTTAATTTTTTTTCTCGGCTCTAAAATTTGATTTAGCTATGCAACCTACCATTCTATAGTCACTACCTATGTTGACTTTATTTATGACCGTAACATTGCTAACACTCTTGCTCTTCTCAAATATGAAGTCTACTTCGTTCTTTGTTATTCCATTTGGACTCCTTCATGTCCATTTACGACCTACACGCTTTTGGAAGAAAGTGTCCTTTATCCTCATGTTGTAGTTTTCTAAGAAATTGAATGACATCTCGCCTCTGTCATTTCTTTCACCTACTCCAAATTTCCCAATGCATGACTCATCTCCCATATTCTTCCCCACTTTAGCATTAAAGTCGCCTATTACCAACATGTACATATTTTTCCTTCATTTATTAACCTGACTTAAATCATCATAGAAAAACTCAATTTTATCGTCTGAACTCTGTGAAGTTGGTGCATAAACCTGAACTATTTTTAGAGTGCACCTTTCACACAGCCTAATCACAACTCGAGCTACCCAGTCTAATAAACTACTGAATTTAATTACGTTACCAGCAACCTCTCGGTTTACCAAGAATCCTACTCCACTAGATCTTTCTTTGTCCCTGCCTCTATAGTAAAACAGGTAGTGACCATCTTGTAATTGTATCAGGTTTTCTTCCACTCTTCTGACTTTGCTCATTCCTACGATGTCCGCTTGATGTTATCTAGTTCTTCCGTTAAACTCTCCAGCATGAGGTCATCTGAGAGAGTTGTTACGTAATAAGTATAGATCTTCATTTTCTTCAAGCTATTTAATGTCCATAACTTACATCTGCTTGGATCTATATATATATATATATATATATATATATATATATATATATATATATATATATATATATATATATATATATATATACATATATATATTCATATATATATATATACATAGATATATACAAATACATATATATATATATATATATATGTATATGTATATATATAAATGTGTATATATATAATATGTATATATACATATGTATATATATAAATATATATATATATATACATATGTATATATATATATATATATATATATATATATATATATATATATATATATATATCACATTTAAACCACTGTTGGAGTAGAAAAGACTGAAGACGGGGAATCTATTTATTTCGATTGCAAACTGCAATGAAGAGGATTGCAGTTTGCAGTTTGCAGTTTCCAATCGAAATATATAGATTCCCTGTCTCCAATATTTTCTACTTCAACAGTGGTTTTAACGTGATTGACAAATGTTTGATTACATTCTTCACCTGATAAGTAAATACATAAAATATATAAATATGAAAAATACACATATACATGCATACAAGAATATATACAAAAATATATACATAGAGCTAAACACCACCACCGCCACCACAACCAGGTCTTTATATGGAAGGTGCCAGAAGCACGATTTTCCTTAAACGCTGAGGACGTTTTAGGTCGAGACTCGTCCGTACTCCGGCTGCGTGCACAAAACCAAAGTTACTTACGCTCCCAAACGAATGATTTCAATTTCAGGTTTAATCACTCCCATTTTGTCGTTTACCTGACGAGCTAATGGCGATTCGGGTCAATATATTTCCGCAGATGGAATATTGTGTTAGCAACAGCACGTGCGTTGTGGGTTTGCTACGTGTGCTTGATAGGAAGAAGGGGGTGTTCTCCATACGTGGGTTATTCATGACTCCACGTTATTTTGTGCTTTGTGCTTCACATTGCGTGTGCGGTACATATTTAGAAAGTATTTGGTGTTTTATGGTGTGCTGTTTAATAGTGATGTCTAGCGTATTTCATGAAGGAGATCGTGTGTTCTTGAAATGTCTGTTGTCTATACGTTCACGTGTGTAGATGAAGAGCCTTCCCATATGTGTATGAATTCGATACCATATGCAAAAATCGCTATTTCCAGTACATTGTGCATGAAAATGTTTGTCCCTGCTGTGTGTAAGATTAATGGGTATATATACAAATTTACCGGACATTTTGTGCGAGATGAACATATACCCATACATACTTCGCTTCAGCTTTACTTTTGCAAATTTTTTTTCAGCAGCATCATATTGTCGAGGCTTCCCAGTCGAGCGCTCGGCCTCACAGCGCATCGAAAAGTGAGATGCCGCTTTTTGTCGGAGAAGCTCGGGGAGAAGAGGAGGTGGGGGGGGACAGAAATAGAGGAGAGAGAGGAGAGAAGACGAGGAGCTTCGGGAAGGGGGAGCATGACGTAAGGAGGAGAGAGAAGTGACTGGGGAGATGGGAGGTGTCTTCCCTTCGGGGACATGGAAAGGAGTTACCTATGTTGATTTAAATCGTCTGATGACAGCTAGAGACACACACAGACAACAAGAGGTCCGGCTAGGTTCAGGAAGGCGTGTCTTATACTTCAGCTGAACGAAATCGGCTGTCACTAATCAAAAACAAACATGGGAAGACGATAACCATCTTCTCCGGAGCAAGTGAGCGATTTTATTCAAATGATATAGGGACCACAGACTGAATGTGGTCTTTATCGATCAAGACCCACTTAGACCAAGGCCTGTTCCTGAGCAGATAACCAGCGATTATGTCCTTGGGGACAATGTGGGATTGAAAACGTGGAATCATTGAGATGATATGGGAGAGGATTCAGGATAGTAGCAGGAAAGAGGGAGAGTAAAACTGAAATGTGATTAACATTCTTCTTTGAACGTAGATGAGTCGTCTCCAGTCATACAACATCTGAAATGCGTCACTAGAGTGACAGCGTAAACGAGGTTGATGAGGTTGTAGATAGAGGTTACAGGTTGTGAGGGAAAGAGAGGAGGTCTACAAAGGAGTGGAGGTGTTCATGAGAAACGCGCGTGGGTGCGGCGGTAAGGGCTGAGACGAGATGGTACGAAAGAATGCGGCGAAATAAAAAATGAAAAATTTAATGGTTATTTTCGCATTAAAGCCCCCCGATCACTTTCACAGTTCTTGATTGATGATCTACGCCTTTATTTTTGACTGAAAATGAAATCAGGAGAGTTCGAGGAAGGCGTCCCTCCCCATCCCCCAAAGAACCTTTATCGTGAGTGGGGTAAGATAACGGCATAGGAAATAGAAAAGGAAGGGGTGGAGTTAAAGGTGAAGGAGGCAAAAAAATATAGGAGTAAGAGAAGGAAGAGTTAAGGAGGGGCAAAATGATATGGAGGAAGAGAAGGAGAAGAAAGTGCAGTAAATGGAGGAGGGAAAGAGAGGAAACGTTTGCAAAGGTGAGAGGGAAAGAGAGACGGAGGTACGAAGCGAGCAAGGGAAGGCATGGGAAAATAAGTAAAAGAGGGAGAGCAACGGTGAAGGCATTGAGTCCAATATAATGAATGGGAATAGGAAGGAAGGAAAGTTTCGGGAAAAAAAGGAGAGAAGAAAAGAGCAGAAAGGGAGAAAGAGGGAAGGAAAAAGTAGGAAGGATATCTGCTGTGAAGAGATGAGTAAAGGTCATGTAGACGAGGAGGAGGACGGGGGTGAGGTGAAGGAAATGGGAGAAGGAGGAGGGATAAAGCATTTAAGGGGCAGCACAGAAAAATTGGTGAGGGAAAGAAAGATTCTGCGGTAGATTAAAGCGAGGAAAAAATAGAATCAGATTAGTGAAAAGAGAACGTAAAATGAGAAGGTGAGCGAGAGTAAAGGTGGTTGAAAATATTGGGTGCACAGTATGTGGCAACAGGCTTTGGGAAGCGTCTAGGGGGGCTGAGGGAGAGGCTGGGGGGGAAGGGGGGAAAGGGTGGTGGAGGAGAGGAGGAGCAGGGGCCAAGGTATAGATCACCCAGAGTAAGATAGGGATGGTGATGATGGTCGGGAAGAAGTTGTGGTTGTGGTTGTGGTTGTGGTTGTGGTTGTGGTTGTGGTTGTGGTTGTGGTTGTGGTTGTGGTTGTGGTTGTGGTTGTGGTTGTGGTTGTAGTTGTGGTTGCGGCTGTAGTTGTGGTTATGGTTGTGCTTGTGGTTGTGCTTGTGGTTGTGGGTGTGGTTATGGTTGTGGTTGTGTTGTGGTTGTGGTCGCGCTTGTAGATTTGGTTATGGTGGCGATTTTGTTTGCAATCGTCATTGTGATCATTCTGTAGGCCTTACTCGTGGTTGTGATTGTAGTTGTGATTGTGCTTTTGGCTGTGGCTTTAAAGAGGTTTTGGTTGTCTTTGTGTTTATGACTGTGGTTGTGGTTATAGTCAAGGTCGTAGTAGTTGTATTTATGGCTGAGATTGTGGTCGTGGTTGTTTTGGCTTCGAGATGTGGGATGGGTTGTGGTCTTTACCCCTTCTGGGGATTGTTGTGCTGCTGTGTATTTGGTGCTGTGATGGCCATGTTTAGTTTCAAATGAGCTTAGACTTTGGCAATTTCCCAGATTAGTGAAGGGGAAGGGAGAAGGAAAGCGGGGACTTAGGATGGTCTGAATTAAATAAAATCTTTACAAGTCAAAGGCTCCTCAAAGCTGAAGAAAATCGTATGGAGCTGGCAAAACAAAAATCTAAATCTTTAATTGAAATTGAATTTCGAGGTTAATCTAATTCCCTTCCACCCACCTCATCAAAGCTGAATCGAATTTCGGGGTTTAACCAGAACAAAATACCTAAATGAAGGGAGGGGGCTCTCTTGCGCCATCCAACGGCGGTGGTGGTCGTAAATTTGCAAAGGTGGTTGTAAAGTTTTCGTCGGTGGTTGTAAGTTTACGCCCGCTAAAGCTGCTGCTGCTGCTGCTGCTGCTACTTCGGTGAACTCCTTTAGTTAGCTTCCCTGGTCAGGTTAGGGATTAGTGGCAAGCTGCATGTGTTTGCTACACATACACAAACACACACACACACACACATACACACACACACACACACACACACACACACACACACACACACACACACACACACACACACACACACACACACACACTCACACACACACGCACACACACACACACACACACACACACACACACACACACACACACACACACACACACACACACACACACACACACACACACACACACACACACACACACACACACACACACACACACACACACACACACAATTGGTGGTACCGGACTGCTGCTCCCATGGTTGTTGACGGCCTTAGGCCGCAATTTTCTCATTACCTCCCGTTCTCTCAAATTCTCCCTTCCTTCTCTCCCTCCCCCCTCTTCCCTATCCATCCCAAGTTCACCTTTGGCCCTTCCTACAAACCCCCCCTCTACCCTGGGGAAATCTTTGCAGTCAGTATTTTAGGGACTTTGGTGACATCCCAGTGGACCAAGTCACCCAGCATTTCTCTATGATTGGAGACTAATCTTCACTCAAAAGAGAAAACTGGTTACTTTCAATTTTCGCTAACTCATCCCCCCCCTTTTTTGCAACCATCTTTCATTCCCTTCTTTACCACCTTCGAATCCAGTTCTTAGGAACCATATTCCCCCCAAGGAGAGAAGCGCTGGTTATTGCTGACAAAGTTCTCCTTGCGTGAACCTTATCTCCATCGTAAGATCTTTCCCCGTTCCTTCTCTCGCTTGCTCCTACTCAGGTTTTTCTCATAACTCTCCTATGGCCTCTGATCTCCACACTTTCTCTTTCTTCTCCAAGCTCCTTGTTCCTCATATTTCTCATTCTTCCCCTCCTGATCCCGTCCCTCCTCCCTATCACTCATCATCTCTCTTCTCAGTGTCTCGTGTCTCCTGGTCTTGATCTTTGCTCGTATGTTGTGTCTCTGTTTACTTGTTGTCCTATTCATTTGTTATTCTATATTTCCCATATTTAAAGACTGGGATCTCTTCTCTTTTTAATACCTTTTCCATTCATCTCATCTCTCTCTCTCTCTCTCTCTCTCTCTCTCTCTCTCTCTCTCTCTCTCTCTCTCTCTCTCTCTCCCGCTCTTTCTATATATATATATATATATATATATATATATATATATATATATATATATATATATATATATATATATATATATATATATATATATATATATATATATCACTCTCTTTCTCCCTCTCTCTAATCTCTCTGGTCTTCACTCTCTCCTCTCTACTGTTTACGCTCTAGACTGTGCTCTCTGTACCCTACTCTCCTTTTCTCCATCGCCATCCTTTCTTTTCCCAGGTTACTCCTCCCCTGCCATCTTTTGCACTTTCCATTTCTCTCACAATCCCCAATCTTTATTTCTTTCGTTCTTTCTTTCTTTATTTCTTTCTCCAGTTCATCCTCTTCTGTTAAAATTGGATTGCCACGCCACCTGTTAACAAGCGAGGCAATTAGCATCTTTAACCAGGTAGAACAGGACAGGTGTAATTAGTTTGTTCATAATCACAAGATCCGATTGGAACTGGGATCAACAGGCTCTGACGTCGTGCTGAAGAGCAGAGAGACTGTAAGTGTGTGTGTATGTATGTGTGTGTGTGTGTGTGTGTGTGTGTGTGTGTGTGTGTGTGTGTGTGTGTGTGTGTGTGTGTGTGTGTGTGTGTGTGTGTGTGTGTGTGTGTGTGTGTGTGTGTGTGTGTGTGTGTGTGTGTGTGTGTGTGTTTGTGTGTGTGTGTGTGTGTGATTCACCATGGTTTTAGATCACTCTTCGACTCGTGATTGACAGCTATTTCCCTCCCGGAAGAGAGTTCAGAGCTTATATATATGACCGATCTATAGGTAATGCTGTGACCTTACACGCACATACACACCCAACTCCCCACCCACGAGAGTTGGAGTAACAACTAGCAGCGCAGCGATACTGAAATTATTTCAACCCTTGGCGGGATTCGAACCCGGACCGCCGTAGTAACGGCCTGAAATTCTAACCACTGCGCGTGTATGTGTGTGTTTATTTTGTGTGTGTGCGTGTATATATAGGTGTGTGTGTATGTAGATGTGTGTGTGCGTGTGTGTATGTAGGCAATGCGAGGGTAGTAATTCGTGTGAACATAAAGAGAATACACATGTTTTCTAATGTTTGTGTCTTTGAAACAGGTACTGAATGTGTGAGAGTGAACAATGAACATACCTGTATAGCTTTTATATATTTTTCCGTTTTTCCATTTATTCATATATTCATTTATGTATTTACTTATTCATTTATTTATTTGCTTCTTCATTTATTCATTCATTCATTTATTTGTTTGTTTATTTATTTTATTTTTATTTACTGATTTATCTGTTTATTCATTTATTCAAGGAGGGAGTCACTCAAGGTGTGCAAAGATGGTGTGTGGAAAAAGGAGGACGAGAGGAAATAGAAGGAAGGGTAGTGAGTGGTAAGATGAGGAAGCAAAGAAGGTTGTAGAAGAGAAGAAGCGAGCATTCACAGATTGGTTACAAAATAGGAAGATAAAATCATATAAGAGACACAAAGAAAAGAATAGAGAAGTAAAGCATAAGATAAAAGAGGCAAAGAGGAGAGCAGATGTGAAATGAGGTAAGAGTATGTCTAAACATTTTTAAAGTAATAAAAAGATGTTTTGTAAAGAAATTAAGATAGGAAGAGGAGGCAAATCAAGTAGAGGAGAAAAGGTAAAAGGTCCAGATGGAGAGATGATAATGGAAGAGACGGCAATAAGATGAAGGTGGGCAGAGTATTTTAGGGAGTTGCTAAATGTGATGTAGGGTACGGAGGGAAAGGAAGTTTCAGTGGGTAGCGCTATGAAAATGACAGTGAAGAGTGAGGAAAGAAGGAAGTTGAAGATAAATGTAGGTAAATGTAAGGTGATGAGATGTACAAAGGAGAAAGTGGCAGCAGACTGGAAGTGAGTATCAAGGGAGAGAGACTGGAGAAAGTAGATAGTTTTAGATACTTGGGTGCGAATGTGGCGGGAAAGGGATGAGTGAAGGTGGAGGTAGAATGTAGATTGAGAGAAGCAAGTAAATGCTTTGGGGGATTAAAATGTAATGAGAAATAGACATTTGGGTATGGACGCTATGAGGAGACTGTATGAAAGAGTGTTTGTGCCGAAAGCACTGTACAGTATGGGGCAGAAACGTGGAACAAAAGAAATGAAGAGAGGAAGATTTTGAATATGTTTGAGATGTGCCTGATAAGTATGATAGGGGTTACTAGGCTGTGAATTGTTGTGTATAGATAATGGTGTGAAGCATGAGGGGGAGTGGGTGGGGAATGGGGGGTGAGGGAGTAAGTGTGAAAAAATAATTTGACGCACCCGAAGATATTTCTCCCCCGTCTTCTCTTTTTCTGCTTGAGTGGACGGAAATGGGGTCGCCGATTTAATGAAGATGCCTTGCTGTGGATGTGCTGTGTCTTGCGACACTGCTTCTGAACCAGGGCAGTGGGCGAGATGCAAGGATGACCCGTCGTCCAGGAGGAGCCAAGATAAGAGAGAAGGAGGGGGATGAATGGGAGTGGAGTATATGAGGATGGAATGAATGGGAGTGGATTTTATGCCTTTGTTTTCTGGCTACCTCCCTTGTTAGGGGAAAAGAGCCTGGTATATGTATGTAAATGTATCTATTTATTCATCTATTTTAGAATGATAAAAAAGTATAATCGCGGCGCAACACAGTCTACAGGCAAAGGAAACTCTGCCATCTTGTCATTTTCCTCCCGTCTTGCCACTGCAACACCCCCACTTCCCTCTCCCACCACCTCTTCTCTAGGTGCCTGCCACCATCCTCTCTCCACATCTCACTGGCAATATCATGACACGGTCTTGAATTTGTCTGCTAGGAATGAGGGGTAGTAGAAGTTAAAAGCAATCAGTTATCTTCCTTTGAGTCTGCAATTATAAAAGAACGGTAACTCCGGTCCGTAAGGGTTTGTTATCCCACTGAATTACTGACTATATAATGTTCATGCCGTTAATACTCCATATTGAGGATCTGCATGAATGAATTAGAATACGGGTTTTAGTGTTATCTACTTGTGGGAGAGTTGTAAGGGGATAGGAGAGAATTTGGCTAGAAGCGGATTTCAAATGTCTGGGGAGCGACTAAAAATTTTTCTCCTTCTTCCTGATTATATTTACATTCCAGCAACTACATAGATAGCTTCGATCATTCTTAGGCAAGAAAGATTTTCCTTATTCATTCTCGTGGAACATAAGAGAAGAAGAGAGAAGGAGTTTGAATGTGTTTGAGATGAGGTGTCTGAGAAGTATGGTGGGGGTTACTAGGCTGGATAGAGTGAGAAATGAGGAGGTGAGGAGGAGAACAGGGGTGAAAAAGGAGCTGGGAGATAGGGTTGATGAAAGAATATTAGGATGGTTTGGACACATGGAAAGAATGAGTGAAGAAAGACTAGTAAAAGAGGTATGGAAGGCAGATGTGGAGGGAGTGAACATGAGGGGACGTCCTAGGATGAGGTGGATGGATGGGGTGAAGGGGGCTTTGGGGAAGAGGGGAATGTCTGTTGAGGAAGGAAGGGAGAGGACGGAAGACAGAGGTGAGTGGAGAATGGTTGTATATGGATGATGTTGTGATTGCATGAGGAGGAATGGGCGGGGGGTGGGGGTAGTATGTGTGAGTAAATTTTGACGCAGCCCGAAGGGATTTCTCCCCGTCCTCTCCTTATATGCAAGGGGGGACGGAGAGGGGGGGTCGCCGATTAAATGAAGCGGCCTTGCTGTGGATGTGCTGTGTCTTGCGACACTGCTTCTGACCCAGGGCGGTGGGCAAGGTGCAGGGATGACCCGTCATCCAGGAGGTGCTCAGGAGTGTATTTAGGGATGAAATGGGTGGGAGTGTTTTTATGCCTTTCCCTTTTTGGCTACCTCCCTTGAAAGGGGGAAAAAGCCTTGGTATATGTATGTATGTATGTATTCTCTTAATTGCATCCTTAGACGGTATAGAATCCTATTTGGTTTCTTAGGCATCTTTGAGCTTTTATGACCATTGACTTCATCCGCGATCACTTATTCAAGAATATTTTCTTTTTTCGTAAAAATGATCTTTTCAACTATATATCTTCTCTGTTACACCCGCGAGCGGGCTCAGGCTCTTAGCCTTTAACACTTCCGTGCTTGTGTGAAACACTTTTCTGGCTTTCCTTTCAACTATCGCTTCCCTCACACTTTAGGCTCTCACCTACCCATCTACGCCCACCCTGCAGCAGGGTCGCCCTGCACGCCCATTCACCCTTTGACCACTTTAGTTCACTGATTCTCGCCCTCGTGCATTTTCCTCTTAATTCTCGGCTCCCTACGCTTCATTTGTCTTCTCTTCCCTTTGGCGGTGTGACGCTCCGGACTGTAGCGCATTGTCCCGGTTTTATTTCGCTGCCCGGGGGAGGTGTGGCCCGGCTCGGCGCGACGCGGCGCGGGACGGGGCGGTGCGGTTGCGGATTGGGACGGATGCGAGCCAAAACAGACTCCATTGGAGATGGTCCTCCCGTGCCACAAATGGCACGATTCTATTCAGTTCGATGGGGCCTCCACTCTGGCCTAAGTGGGCGCCCATCGACCAATACCCCGTTTCGTGTGGGATCTTCCTTTCATCTGAATAAAATTCAATGGGTCTTACTGGGACAGGATCTGATTAATTGATGTGAGTACCGGTAGTGAATGAAGGGGGGATTGACTCTACGTCTCTTCTTCTTTTCTATTCAGCCTTTTCGAGGTTTGTTTTCTTACTCTCCACGACCAGGGAGTAGGTTTAAGTCCAGAAGCTGCTAGCGTAACTGCTATTTATCCTGGCAGGAGGAGTACAATAGATGACGGCTTTGACGGCAGCTAGGCACTTCTTTACAAGAGATAGTCGCTTTTATTTTTCTCCTCTTCCCAAAGAGTGTTATCGAATAGATACCAAACGCCGGTCGTCATGACTTCACGGGCACTCTCACATTCTGCACGTCATCCCTTGCATGGTTTTCATCTCCGCTCTTCCGTCTCAATTCCCTTCAACCTATTCCCTTCCCCACATCCTGCACCATCACCTTTACTCAATCCCCGGCTACTTCTTTATTGTTTAATCTCCCCATCTCCCTAGGATATGTCTATTTTTTTTCTTCGCTTTGCTAACGCCAGCCGATTATATTCAGCTTAGAGAAGTCTCTGCTTCCCAAAGGGAAGTAAAAAATACGAAGTAGTATATTGCCCTCCCTCCCTCTCTTTTGCCTTTTCTTCCTATCCACAACTTTCTCCCCACGTCTCTCTCTATCCTTCGGAGAGAGTTTGGTCCGCTTCTGACCCGCCCCGCCCCGCCACTTGTGACCTGTCACGCGCTCACTGTGTACCTGCGGCCTCTCTCCCAAGCCTTAGGAACAGCCCCCTCTTAGGCATGCGTGCGAGACCAGACACACACACACGAATCCATCTGCTCTGTTCCATACTAAAGGAGGTTGGGGGTAGGGGGAGGTTATCGGCGATGCGAAAACTCTTACTTGTGTGATTTTCTCATCCATGTTTGTCCCTTTATGCCTGGTCTTTTTCGTACACTTAAATTGAACCCTTTGACGTATTTTTCTTCTACTTGGCTGAATAGAATTGCTTAATGGCAACCATAAATAAATCACAATCAAAAGAAAGGTTAATCAAGATACGTCCCTTTCATGGAAGGAAGGTTTTCCCACAACCGAGTGTAATTACCTGACGGTAGCTGGAATCAAGATACAAATCGAAAAGTAAGGTCAGATGGAGATTGAGAGAGGGAAGGGAGGGAGAAGGAGGGAGGGATGTTGTAGATATATTTTTTCAACGCATGATGAATGTATGCTTGTGTCTGTGTTTTCTCAAATGAGTATACACAT
The DNA here is from genome assembly GCF_046742065.1 of Oratosquilla oratoria. Taxonomy (NCBI): domain Eukaryota; kingdom Metazoa; phylum Arthropoda; class Malacostraca; order Stomatopoda; family Squillidae; genus Oratosquilla; species Oratosquilla oratoria. The sequence continues at coordinate 17,465,860 of NC_134802.1, read as the reverse complement.
GGCCACGTCATCCTGCTTCCCCCCAACCTATCCATTCTATCAGCGAGTCCCTCATCACACCCTTGTAAGTGTCATCCGACCTATTCGTCTCCTTCGTTGTCCTGCAACCAACCTTCCTCTCGATTATCCGGCAAACCTGTTTCTCAACTCGGTTATCTCTTAACCCGCTTCTCCAGTTGGGGATCTGACTAGCCGCACATCCACTCGATTATCCAGCAGCCTGTTTCAGAGCTCGATTACCGACTAACCTATTTTTCCTTTTGGTTATCCGGCAAGTTTATCCACTTGTTTATTTTGCAAACAATTCTATCCATTTGACTATCTTATATACTATTTCTTTACTGTGAAAGATAATTCTTACCGCTTGATTATCCGGCAAAGAGGTTCATCCTCTCGATTATCCGGGAGCTTGTTTTCTTAATTGGATTGTGCAGTAACACGCTTCTCTACTTGATTATCCAGCAAACAGGCTTATCCACTCGATTATCCGTCAACCCATTTCTCCCCTCGAAAATGTAGCAACTCCGTCTCGCAACTTGATTATCCAGTAATCCGTCTAACCTCTCGATTATCCGGCAGGTCGTTTGCTCTATTATCCGTTTATCCGTTCACTTACTCTCTTGCTCACAAGCTCGTTGTCTCGCTCACGCGCCGACGCGTCCGTCCGCGCCTGCGCTCATTCTGCCTGGCGGAGGCGGGAGGGAGGGTTTTGGCTCCGAGGTTTTTTTCTATTAAGAGGGTCATGGGAGATTTTACGAGCGATATTTTTAGTGGCAAAATGTAGTTGGAAATTATACGTGCAGAGAAATTTCCTTCTGTTCATCTCGTTTTTTGTAGGGGAGTTGTGTGGAGGTGAAGGGTAGGGAAAATGGAGGACGATCAGGAGACGGTTGTGAGGAGGACAGTGTCCAGCGACCACCTGCATAACAAGGGTTGGAGTTAGGGAAGGGGAGGGAATTGTTTAAAGGAGGAAGGAAATTGAAGGAAAGTGAGACCTAAGTTATAGAAAAAAATGCAGAAATAGGGCAAATAAGCAATGGGTAAGAACCTATGTTAGAAGACATCTGCGGCATAAGTTGGAGCAAGTAGCCGTCAAGGATAAATAAAAACAAACAAAATTATTGCGAAGTCTAGCTCAGGAATAAGGGTAAGACTGTCGGGTTTTAAATACAGTTCAGAAAAGAAGAGGGAGGGCAGCTTAAGGACTTCAGTGAAGGATATCAGGGTAATGGTTTTAGAAAACCCGAGGGGGGACAGAATAAAAAATCGGGTCATGAGAAACGGGTTGAGAAGGACGGAGAGCTGAATCAAGGACATGAGAGATTTGGCTCGAGAAAAACCAGAGATTGTGTGTGAGGTGGCCGTGCGAAAAAGAAAAAGAAAATATTGGAGAGAGTTGGAGTAGTGTTGAGTTACTAAGCTTGACTGTGGATAAAACCATGGGTGGGACGAGACGGATAGGTAAGGAGAGGGAGGGACTGAAGGAAAGAAGGTTGAAAAGAAATTAATATGAACAAGGGTAATAGGAAGTTGTATAGTATGTTAAAAGTGTTAAATGATAGTTATTTTCCTCATCGTTTGTTGAAGGATGTAGTCAGTATTGCATTAACAGTGATAGTACCATGGGAAGGGGCGTTCTTAGGGGTAGATAGCAGGGTTTGTGAGTATAATTACGGGTTATATCCTCCAAGCACTAACCAGAAATAATTTTACATTTTTCTTTTATATTCGAAATCATGGGGTCGGTGCGCAGGTGAATACAGATTGATAAGGCAGAAGATAATAACAAATCAAATTCTAGTACCTACTTTGAGAATGCTGTTCCACCTAACGCTTAAACATTCTATTTGGTTCATGGGAGACAACAGTGTGTTGGGGGCCAGCAGGGAAGCAGTGTTGGGTCTACACCGAAACGTCTCGAGGCGTATCCGGGCATCACCCACTCGACCATGAAATACAAAA
>NC_134802.1:17431398-17438898 GCF_046742065.1 Oratosquilla oratoria | reverse complement strand
GTGTGTGTGTGTGTGTGTGTGTGTGTGTGTGTGTGTGTGTGTGTGTGTGTGTGTGTGTGTGTGTGTGTGTGTGTGTGTGTGTGTGTGTGTGTATGTGTGTGTGTGTGTGTGTGTGTGTGTGTGTGTGTGTGTGTGTGTGTGTGTGTGTGTGTGTGTGTGTGTGTGTGTGTGTGTGTGTGTGTGTGTGTGTGTGTGTGTGTGTGTGTGTGTGTGTGTGTGTGTGTGTGTGTGTGTGTGTGTGTGTGTGTGTCTGTGTGTCTGTGTGTGTCTGTGTGTGTGCGTCTGTGTGATTCACCATGGTCTTGGATCACGTGTTAGACTCGTGATCGACAGTTATTAACCTCCCGGATGAGAGCTCAGAGCTCGTATGACCGATCTATGGGTAATACTGTGACCTTACACGCACACACACCCCAAGTCCCCACCCACGAGAGTTGGAGTTGGAGTAATACCCCGTGTGTGTGTGTGTGTGTGTGTGTGTGTGTGTGTGTGTGTGTGTGTGTGTGTGTGTGTGTGTGTGTGTGTGTGTGTGTGTGTGTGTGTGTGTGTGTGTGTGTGTGTGTGTGTGTGTGTGTGTGTGTGTGTGTGTGTGTGTGTGTGTGTGTGTGTGTGTGTGTGTGTGTGTGTGTGTGTGTGTCGTGTGTATGTATGTGTGTGTGTGTGTGAGAGTATTGTGGGGATGTGGATGTTTGTGATTATTTGTCTGTATTTGTGTATATGATTATGTATGTAAACGGAAAATTTCGGAAAGGGGTTGGGCGAAAGGAATAAATCAAAGTTAAGTGAGGAGATAAGAGTAAAAAAAAAAGGAGAGAAATTAAGAGCGATGTGGAGGAAGAAGAAGAGGAGGGTACAGACGAGAACAAAACTTATTACAACAAAATAATCGAATTTCCAATGTTGTTGCCAGGAAGATAGGACCGCTTAGAGGGAGGAAGGCGTTGCACCTACTTACTGCAACCTCCCGCAGATTCTCATGACGAAAACCACTGGCGAATATGTACCAAAATATTTTCCATATGTTGACCATGGCTCTTCTCATAATATAAAGTAATTCCTCTTATTCTTATGTGTGCATTTCGAGATAATGTTCATAGCGTGACTAGTGTGATTATTGCCTCTTGTTCCGTCATAGGGTGGCAGACAGTAAGAGACTGATGGTCGTTTTTTTTTAGCGGCGGTATTGATAATGATAACTACTTCTGAGGAGATTAATGGTAATAGCGTTAATTATTGTTAATTTTGATAGACTATTCTCCCTGTTGCTGACCAGGAGACCCCATGGAGATTAATAGAATAGCATAGAGGTGGCTTGGGTAAGCAGTATCCTGTTATAGAAGTAGTGGATCGAGGCAGACAGCGACTCGTTTACTACTAAGGGATTGTCACATAGATGATTCAAATCGCCTGGCGCAACAGAGTCAATAGAAAATTAGCACACTCACACACACACTCACTCACACACACACACACACACACACACACACACACACACACACACACACACACACACACACACACACACACACACACACACACACACACACACACACACACACACACACACACACACACACACACACACACAAGCACACACAGTATCAATACCGATACCAAAGAGAAAGACTTTCCATCTTGTCCAATTAGACTCCTCGTACCTCTCCTCCTCCCTCTCCTCCTCGGCCGTACTACGTTTGCAAAGCGGCGGCGGCGGCGGCGGTCAAAAGTTCCTCCCCAAGAAGTCTCCCTAACAAGCTGAACAGATCACTTGTATTGATCCACGAAATATGAACCACGCCATCATTAACCCTTTGGCTTCCTAGGAGTGAGTTTCTTCTTGGCTGAATTTAATCGCCTGGCGGTAGTCAGAAATAATATCCAATTGACAATAAGTATCGAAGGGGATGTGCCCAATCATTATTCTCTCTGGGGACTGGGAAAGGGGGCTCCTCTCCCTTAGATGAATAAAATCTTCTGGTGACCAAGAGAATAAATATGTCCCTCGAAGGGGAAGCTTAGGCGGCAGACTCATTTCGTCGTTGACACGCACACTACAGGAAAGCGAGACAACGACGAAAAGATTAACAAAGCAACCAGCTACATAGGATAATCCATACTAGGCCATCAAATCATCTATTCATTCATCCACCCAAAATCCGTACACCCATTTATTTATCCATCCATCCACCCGAACCAGAATAGCTGCCAGGAACTCCTAAGGAAGGGAAGTCGATTGTCGCGCTGACGCGTAGCAAAACAGATCCTCCTCCTCCCCCTCCTCCTCCTCCTACTCCTCCTCCTCCTCCTCCATCCTCTCTTCCTGCTCCTCCTCCTCCACTTCTTCTTCCTTTTCCTCCTCCTCCTCCTGCAGAGAAGACACATTCGCACTTCTCATCGACAACGACAATCACAATCTCGGGAATCGGTTGACGCGTCGTCGAGCGGACAAAGGAAGAGGAGCCGTCCCATCCCAATGCCAGTGCCCGTACTACCGTCAGGTGTCCTTGACTCCCTTCAAGAGTGATCTTCTGACCGAGTTCAGACACCCACCTTTAGTCGCTTCAAGGCAGGACCCAAGTGCTTAAGGCGTTAGGCCCACGTCAATCTGGTTCTTCGGCATGGACACGTGATAGGCTGATCATGTCCTGTTACGCTTCAAACAATTCTATTTACACTGAGGCTATGCCAAGTGTCATCTCGGTCAACCTTGTCGTTTTGTTGGCGTATTTTGAGAATCCTGTTCTGGTTGGTAATATTATGATAAAGTGTAGATGAGGCACCGGCCTGGTAAACAAGTTAGAAAGGGTCCACGAAATGAATTTCCATAAGTCCATTATTAGAGAGAACCTTTACTATGATATCGGGTCTAAACTAATCCTCTGATATACTATTCTGATGTCTGGAATCAGCCGAAATTAGCTCGGAATCAGGCTGAGCCAAACGGAATCAGTCGGAATCAAATAGAACCCTGTTCCCGGTACATATCACGTTTGGTGGAGTTACGACACAGCATGACGTATGGTTTTCCCTTGTCGTTTGACTCCATTGTGGATGAATTTAGGATGGTCCTCCTTCTACTCCTTCTCCTCCTCCTCCTCCTCTTCCTCTTTCTCCTCCGCCTCCTCTCAAAAACATCATGTCGTTAAGAAGTTCACTAATGACCGCAATTATTTTTTTTTCAACTTCTAATTACAATTTTTACCCTTAGCTTCTCCTCTTTCGTCTCTCTCTCTCTCTCTCTCTCTCTCTCTCTCTCTCTCTCTCTCTCTCTCTCTCTCTCTCTCTCTCTCTCTCTTCACTCTACTTTCTCTCTCTCTCCTCTCTCCATCGCTTTTTTTCTCCCTATCCTCTCCCTACTCTGTGTCTTTCCCTGCTCTTTCTTCTTTCTTCTCTTCTCTCTCTCTTCTTTATCCTCCCTCTTCCCCTTTCTCTCTCCTTATATATATATATATATATATATATATATATATATATATACATACATATATATGTATATATATACATATATTGCAAAAATAATCACAATAACGCGTGACGAAAAGATATTGCAGAAACCACAGGGAAATTAAAGTCGGAATACTGAACGTTTTCGTCTATTACTCTGAGGATATCGTAATAGACGAAAACGTTCAGTATTCCGACTTTAATTTCCCTGTGGTGTTCTGCAATATATATATATATATCTATATATATATATATATATATATATATATATATATATATACATATATATATACATATATTTATATGCATATATATATATATATATATATATATGTATACACATATATACATACATATATGTATATATATATATATATTTATATATATATGTGTATATATATATATATATATATATATATATATATATATTTATATACATATGTATATATATATATATATATATATATATATATATATATATATATATATTTCTCTCTCTCTCTAACACACTTGAACACTCTCCCTCGCTAGTTATTTAACTATCAGTCTATCTTTCTTTATTTGAGACGTAGCTCTCTCTATTTCTTTTTTGTCTTCCGTAACTCATTTACCAAAGGGTCTCTGTAATCTCTCTGTGTAACCAAATTCCCTTCGGAGAAAGTCTTTGTTAACCAAAGGAGTGTCTCACGTCAGGAGATACTCCCGGTCAAAGTCTCACGTCTTTTTTGGTTTTCAGAGAACCAAGATGAGTGGGACTCACTGGAGGCACTCAGCACTTCGTCGTTATTAGACGAAGTCAAAATTACTGCAGCACAATGGAAAAACGCTGAAAAATAATCGTCTAACCGTTATTAACGGCCTCGGCCTTTGAATGCTCTTCGCCGAAGAGCGTAAAGCGATACAGTCACCAATACGGTGGATCAGCTAAAAACCCTCCACCGAACCACATTGTTCCGTGAAACACCATTTTGAGATCGCACTTCCTCATCCACATCACTTTGATATGATAGAGAGAGGAGGGTCTTATAGTTTAGGGGTTCTCGTTCTGTCTCATACCAAGTATCCCGTACTTTATGTATTGCTGTTCTAAAGCGTCCTAGAGATCAATTTAACAGTGTGCTAGATCATTGAACATCCGCTAGCTACCAGCTTTCGGTTTGTGCTCCTATTAGTGAAGCCACCTCTCCCCTAGGAGTCTAGGGAACCTAGATTAAGAGTCATTATTCTAGAGGCCTTACACTGGCTGCCCCAGCACAGTTGAGTCAATAAACTCCATGATATCTGGTTTACATTGAGTATCTGGCAATAATGAAGACTAGTTCTATCGTGAATGGAGCGACAAACTGATTGCTTATCATTTGTCTTCGAGACAAGAGATGCTTGTGCTCTTCCAATGACTTGTAGTTTAAAACCCAGCGTTGATAACGATCAGTATGAACTGTGGCTAGGAACCTGCTTCCCCAGCTGTACTCGAGGTTTTTTGTCCTGGAATTTTTTTATTTTTGGGGTTTGGGGGAAACGTGATATACCAGCCAGACCCTTGTTTTCCATGCGTGGTCTTGGGGAACTTTTAATTACTGTTTTGACGACTACGTCGCCCTAGTGTTGGTTTCTGTTGGCGCTGTGAACGAAGGCTTGATAACTACCGAGTTTATACCCCTTTCGACGTTCTTGGTTTGATATATATTGTTTCTTTTTCATCCTATCATTTTGCTTTTTCTATTTTTCTTTTATTTGTTTATTTATTTCATTTTCCATTCTTTCCTTTTTGGTGGTTTTTCATCCCTAAATTTCTCTCCCTCTTTTTTTTTTTTTTTTTTTACGTCTCTTCTTTCTTTATTTTTTTACCCTTACTTGTTTGTTCCTAGCTGTAGCTATAATCTGCCATTTTTTTTCTCTCAGAGAAGGACAGTTTTGCTCTGTTGAAAGGGAAACAGTGTCCGCGATATTTATTTACGTAATGAGATCACCGTCATGCGTCTCCTGACATTGATTAACTTATATCTGTCTGTTGACACTCTGACAAGGAAAGACTCTCGGGCTTAGTCTAATTTATTGACACGCCGCTCCGAGAGGAGGAAGGCTCAGCACGCGGGAATGCTGATAAATAATGACTAATAAGACTTTATATTACGATGGCGTATTGCTTAAAATTATGGCACTATGGAGGCTTATCATGGCGCGACTGTAGATAAATCATAATTCCAATAAGATACTTTATGTGTCTGAGGGCATGTTGCCTAAAATCATGGCCGGAAAATTAACGTCTTTCATTTTTGTCAATAAGGTGAAATGATGTTTTGAATTCTATAGTGGTGCTTAATACTTATCATCCATTGGTTAAAAATCACATTCTATGGTTATCATATTAGTAGAATAACTTTACCAAACAGGCACTAGATACAGTAGTCAAGAAAATGTTATTATGCTCACAGCCCTCACCTCATGGATGATGCTATGCACTAATATACCTATAGGAAGTTTCGTCTATTTTTCTCAGGTTCCTCCGTACCCAGGGGTACTCATCGATTTTTTTCTGGTGATCGCTAAATGATTTTATTCAGCCTTTTGCCCCACCATCGGTAACAAAGAGGCATCCGTATGACTTGACTCTGGCTAATCATCGGAATCACTCAGTTGCCCCAGATCTCTCTTGCAGGAGACCCACGACTCACAAGTAAACGAAAAAGGCTGCTAGACGAGCACATAGGTAACTCTAGGAAGATTAACGTGTCCAGAATTCCCGTGGCGAAGAGGGGTTGGTACCTAGTCTCCGGATCGAGCCTAGAAACTTATTCATAACAAGCAGGGTAAACCTACTTTGATTCTTCTTTCTGCCGCGACGCATTTCCTAATAATTCATTACCGTTGAGTTGAGTGCCTGTATCAACTGGCCATGCTGCGCCCCCTAGACTAACTTTGTAAACAAGAAAGCAACCAAAGCCGGCGCATATTCTATCTTTGCTCCCGATGATAGGTAAACGGATTACGGTCTGATTAATTTCTGGCGGGATTCCTGAACTCCTCTTTCTCCCCTCCTTAGGAACTGTATCACATTATACACACACACGCACACACGCACACACACACACACACACACACACACACACACACACACACACACACACACACACACACACACACACACACACACACACACACACACACCTTGCAAAATTCCTTGCAAAATGTGTAATCAATTTTACATAAGTCAAACTGCCAAACCCTTAAACATTAGAATTGAACAGCATAAGAAAAATGTTAGGGATGGCAATAATTCCAGTGGAATCTTCAAGCATATTAAATTGAATAATCATCCAGTTGATTGGGATAATGCCCATGCAATCTATTATACTAATAGCATATTAGTAAGAGTGTAGTTTGATCCATACCACCAGTGATCAAAATACCAATCTACACAAGGGCTTATATGAACTTGACAATTTATCTGTCAAGAAATAAGCAAAATGATAACAGGTAAAATGTAACCCTGCAACTGTGACCTGATGTCGCCCGACCCTCATTAGTGGACGCATTGACCTTTGCGACCTGACTTGACCGCCTTACAAGGGGTAAATGTCTTCTACCCTTATGTAAACTGTACTTGTTCCTTTCTCATATATATATAATCTATGTATTTCTATTAACTATGTACTTTTTGCACTGAAGATGTAATATACGAAAGTACTCTGCTTCGTTAGTTTATTTTTCCAAGTGGTCTACTTTGCATATATGTATATATATATATATATATATATATATATATATATAATATATATATATATATATATATATATATATATATATATATATATATATATATATGTGTATATATATTTACATATATATGCATTATATATATATATATGTGTATATATATATACATATATATACGTATATATAAATATATATATATATACATACATATATATACGTATATATATATATATATATATATGTGTGTGTGTGTGTGTGTGTGTGTGTGTGTGTGTGTGTGTGTGTGTGTGTGTGTGTGTGTGTGTGTGTGTGTGTGTGTGTGTGTGTGTGTGTGTGTGT
>NC_134802.1:17413898-17426398 GCF_046742065.1 Oratosquilla oratoria | reverse complement strand
TGAGACAATCAAAGAAGCTCCCTCAAATACATTAACCTTTGTGTCTAGAGTTGAATTGGTTTGTATGGATCCCAAGCAATACCAACAACTTCGCCGGTCGATGATACGACTTATTTGGAAAATAGTGATAAGCTTGTGTCCTAAAAACATTGAGTTTGTAGGGCTGTGGATGTCAACAGCATCCTTTCAACAGCGCTGCATAAAGGATGTCGACATCACCACGTGTATTGGGCCCGGGCTTGTAGTCTGCTTTACAATAATTTGCGAACAGTTGTAATATAAACGTCAACAATGTCCCGCACAAGTAAAAATAACGCTATAATTGGAGGACGCCCTCCTGTTGGAATTTTAGCATAAAAAACGGAAGTAACAGCCTAATACACGAACAATTGAACATTCAAGTCCCGGACTGCAGGGTATAAAACGATATTGCCACCAAATCTCATATATCGATGAGACAAAGGGACTAGCCGATCTGGGGACGTTCGGTGGCTCAGAATACTTTGACCATTGCCAAGAGGAAGTGGACGCTTCAGATACCTCGCCAAGCAATGGTGATGGACCAACAAGGTGTTCCAGTGCTTACCGAAGTAGGGATAGAAGATGGTTGAATACCATACAGGAGGTGTCTCGTACCCCCCTGTTGTCAAGACACACAGCAGGAGGTGGGAAGGCCACAAGTCCTCCTGTCTAGTCCTCCTTGTACCTATGTCTTGTCCTTCCTGTACCCCAACAGCAGCGATAGGCTGAATGCACGAACTCCTCTCCATCCGCGTCCACTTAAAGGTGGGAGGGCAGGGATGATATGTGGTAGAGGGCAAAGAGGAGGATTGACGAACGGAATGGCAGGGAAGCAGGATAGACGTAGAGGGGAGAGGAGGAAGAGGTCTTTGGATGACAGGTGAGGGAAAATTGGGAAAGGATGATAAGAGTAAGGGTATGACAGGGTACGGGAGAGGAAAAATGTGTGATCACCATTATTTCTCTCATGTGTATATTTAATTTTTTTCCCAAAGGAAACGTAGGTTCACGTGACCTGGCACCATGAGAACCCAGCTAGAGTTCCCTTGGCTATCTAACTGTCCTATCAACTTAGCTGCGCATTTACCTGGTCCTTGAATAAACTGACCAGCTTGCGGACCAATTAGACCTTTGTGGCCACGGGGCTCTTGTGAAGTTGGATGCATTGGTCCGGCGTCAAATGGATCAAAATTATCACACCAACCACTTAGCTGAAAAGAGTCAATAGTCGAGATTATAACTTGGGTATTCCTTCTGTAGTTGCGAGGATCCTCAACAACTGAATGAGATCGCCTGACCTGCCAAACGAAACCTTAAAGGAACGGATTGATTTAATTACACCTGGGCTGGTTCTTCTTCTTCCATATGCCCATTTTCTTTTCTAATGTTATCCAATAGATGGATTGTAATTTTACATTTTCCTAATTCTTCTTTTTATTCAATTTAACTCTCACATTTCAACATCACTGTCACTGCAACCTTCGACACGATGTCTCCTCTCCAGTCGACCTCTTCCAGTTTAAAGTAAACCGACTTTAGTTGTTCCCTTTCACCCTCCTTTGGCCGCTTCTCCAAACCCTCTCTGGTCCTTTACTTAGTGCCTCCTAATTCATTTATCTGCCAGAGCGGAAAGTCTCTCAATAACCCGTCTGCCACACAGAGGCAGAGGCAGCCTCCTCGTCCTCTTCCTATCGGCTCTCTGGCTCAGATTCTCAGTTTGAGTCTCTCTCTCTCTCTCTCTCTCTCTCTCTCTCTCTCTCTCTCTCTCTCTCTCTCTCTCTCTCTCTCTATCTATCTATCTATCTATCTATCTATCAATCTATCTATCTATCTATCTATCATTCTATCGATCTATCTATATATCTATATATCTATCTATACCTATCTATCTATCTATCTATCTATCTATCTATCTATCTATCTATCTATCTATCTATCTATCTATCTATCTATCTATTCATCTATTATATTTATCTATATCTCTGTCTATATATCTGTGTACCTATCTACATATTTGTCTATGTATCTCCCCATCTCACTCTCATGCTCTCGTTCTCCGTCTCACTATCAAAGTGAAATGACCTGTTCCTCCATCCCTCCTGTCCTATCCTTCTTCTCCTTGTTTCTATTTCTACCACGAGGCCCTTGACACTGTTCTGAAGCAAAAGGGGTAAGGGGGCGCCACAGAGGTGAATAAAGTAGTTTGACAGCAACCGGAGTAGAAGTAAAAGTACCAAATGATGCACGACATGCAGATCAATAGAAAATTGTGGTAACCAGCAGGATTAAAAAGAAAAGTACCAGTCAGTACGTAACAGGTGCAACGAGATAGGCTTCATCGTATTTACTAGTGGATTTGTGCGATGGATTGGTGGCAGGTGGAGCAATGGAGAAAGTACTACCCGGTACGGAAGGAGTTGAACTCTTCTCTTTGCGTTTTGTCACTTTGTGTTCCTCCCCTTCGTCTTTCCTCTCTTTGCGTTCCTTCTCTTTGCGTTTCCCTTTTTCGCGTTGCTTTTCTCCGTGATTTCCCTCTTTGCATTGTCTCCCTTCGCGTGTCCTCTCTTCGCGTCTCCTCTTTTCGCGTCTCCTCTCTTCGCGTATCCTCTTGTCGTATCTCCCCTTTTCGCATTTCTTCTCTTTGCACCTTTTCATTTTGGGCAAAGTATTTGTTTGTAAAGATCTTCAGTCCGTCCGCGATTCTTGGAGTAAATAGTAAAATCGGGAGCCAATTAAAAATGTACATACGGGCGTGGGCCATGGTGTGCCCATGTGCTTTCAAAGCGTATGTACATATACGCGTGCGCATATATGCATCCTCTGTGTAGGAAAGGGGGATGATTATGCACCTTCCAATACATGTATTTCAGAATCTAATAAACGCGATATGTATGCGTGTTTGTGTGTGTGTATGTGTGTGCGTGTGTGTGCGTCCGTGCGTGCGTGTGTGTGTGTGTGTGTGTGTGTGTGTGTGTGTGTGTGTGTGTGTGTGTGTGTGTGTGTGTGTGTGTGTGTGTGTGTGTGTGTGTGTGTGTGTGTGTTTGTTTGTGTGTGTGTGCGTGTGCGTGTGCGTGTGTGTTTCTTTGCGTATGTAAAAGCTCGGTAAATGCAGGCACCCATGGCGTTTGGAAGGTCCACATATAATATGCGATATAACGCTGAAGCAAAACGTTGTGGCCTTATCCTTTGAAGGCTTCATTATAGAGCGAAAAAAGAAGGTAAGGCAAAAAGTGTAGAAGAGGGAGAGGGCAAAGAGAAAGAAAATATGGGAGGAGGAGGAGGAAGAGGAGGAGGAGGAGGAGGAGAGAAAGGTGAAAATGAGAGAAGAATGAATATGCAAGGAAAAAGGAGGAAAACGAAAGGAGGGGAGAAATGAGGCGATGCTGGAGGGAGGGAGAGAGTCAGAAGGATAAAACAAAGGCTAAATATAGAAACTTGGAAAGTTAGATCAACAGAAAAAATGGAAAACAAGGAGAAAGAGAGAAAAAAGAGAGCGAGAGATAGAGAGGGGAGAGAGAGAGAGAATTAGAGAAGAGGAGAGAAAGAGAATTAGAGAGGAGGAGAGAAAGAGAAAGCGCAGAAGAGTTGTGAGGGGGAGGAGTCGGAGGAGGAAAGTAGGAGAGGAATAGGAAGGAAGGAAGAGGAGAGGGCGGGGGTGATGAAGGAATATGTGGTAGAGTAATTAGTTTGCTGCTTTGAGTGTTGGAAGAACGAGAGCTGCAGGGGGGGGGACTTTGCGTGAGAAGTTGTATGCAGTGAGAGATTGAGGGTGAAAGAGAGGAAAAGAATGAAGAAGGAAAAGACGTGGAGGCTGAAAGAGAGATAAAAGATAAGTGATGTGAAATATTAAGAAGTACTTCGAAAGGCAGAAGGAGGACTAGAGAGTTATTAAGTCAAATAAGAATATGTGGTAAAAGTTTATGTTGGAAAAATGTGGATGAATGAACTATAAGATGAGGGGGAAAAAGGAATTGTAAAGATAAAAAAAAAAGAGCAAGGGAAGAAATTTGTTAATGCTTTAAAAGAAGCTTTAAAGTGACGAAATATAAGACAAAGGGGTTTTAAGAAGAATGGAGGAGAGGAAAAAAAAAGAAGGCAAAAGATGATGAAAAGGTGATATGAAGAAAAGTGAAATGAAGTAGAAGAAAGAGTGTTGATAAGGAGGAAGAAAGTGAATAATACAAAATAGATGAAGAATTGTAATGGACAAACTTTATGATTAGTAAAGAAGAAAAAATTACATATGTTCTTTAGAACTGTAGAAAAAATATATAAAGTATAATATTTAGTGATAAAAATAAAATTTAGTTTAACACCCAATTATGTATGTGAATAATTAGAATATTATATATATATATATATATGTATATATATATATATGTATATATATATATACATATATATATATAAATGTATATATACATATATGTATGTATATATATATGTGTATATATATATATGTATATGAATATATATACTGTATGGCACATACATATTATGTACATATTTATATATATATATATATATATATATTTATATATATATATATATATATACTGTATATATATATATATATATATATATATATATATTTATATATATGATTATATCTTGAATATATAATGAATATATATAATTATATATCCATATATGTGTATGTATATACGAATATGTATATATATATACATATATATATATATAAATATATATATATATATATATATATATATATATATTATAACTGATATTAAATACAAAAAATATTAGGAGAAAGAGGGTATAAAATTTTTGTATTTAATATCAGTTATTCTGTAATGCAAACATTCTTTCTGAAGAAGCATCACTGTGCGGATATATATATATATATATATATATATATATATATATATATATATATATATATATATATATATATGTATATATATATATATGTATATATATATATATATATATATATATATATATACTGTATCACACGCACACACTATATATATATATAAATATATTTATATATATATATTTTATTTATGTATATATATATATATATATATATATATATATATATATATATATATATGTTTGTGTGTGTGTGTGTGGGTGTGTTCAAGCACATTATTACTTGCACATATATTTCCAAGCCTTTGCCACGTGCAGACGTTTAAACAAGTACGACATAAATACATCCTTAAGAGATTTGTTTATAATGATTAGGTTCCTAGAAACACGCTAATGATATTGAAGTTGCTGTGGAAGTAGGAATAGCAGAAACACCTATTTAGAAAATAAAGCAGCACCTTTTGATTGGAATGGAATAAACAGGTGTACAATGATCAAATCTGGCTGCTGAACAGTTCGAAATACCATTAGGTAAAGATCTGCAAACGGGAGCCAATCATCGCTCTTGTTTACATTCCGGTTCTTCACATTTAGATAAATGTTTTTCTTCGAAGGTAATGAATTACCTTTCAGGGCTCCCGACTCTCAATACCTAGTCTCCCCTTTAGCACTCGCAGGCGTCTCAGCGAGTCTGGTGGGATGGAAGAAAAAAAAATTGTGGTCGAAGAATATGAGAGACAGAGTGGTGCACAATCTCAAAATTAATTAGAATAACCTGACGATAATAAGAAATGATAGGAAGAATATCAAACAGTGGACAGTGTCGTAGAGGTGACATAAGGAGTCTTAGGTAGAACGAAGGGAAAGTAGAATAAATAGAAAAAGAAGATATCATGCCCTTTTTTTGGGGTGGAGATTAGTCTCCAATCATTGAAGTTGAATAACTCTGGTGCCTAGGAATGCGACATGAATTCCTAAATTATTGTTTACATATATGAATGTCTACTAATCTGAGTAAAGGAGGATTTGATCGGCTGAATTAAGTTGACTGCACTGTAATTCACGAGAGCTTCTATCCACGTGGATAGTCTTGCGCTGAATAAGGTTGCAAGTGGGCTGCCACTATTTTGTAAAATATATATATATATATATATATATATATATATATATATATATATATATATATATCTATATATATATATATATATATATATATATATATATATATATATATATATATATATATATCAATGGTGGGACTAACCATTCGAAATTAAATAACCGGTGTTAACCACATTGAGATCCCGATGGAGAGATGAAGAACACCCATGATCTTCTTCCTCAAAAGATTTATTCTTCAAACCCAAAATAATCAAACCTTCCCAATGACTAAGTGAGAACTATGTGAGATTTACTTGCAAAGGTATTTGTACAAATTCAATCGATTTATTGAACAATGAACGGCGAATATATCCCCCGACGCCGAGATATTTATTCATGGATATATATGCCATTCTCTCTCTCTTTTTAATATTAATTCTTTTCTAATTCTGTCAAAGTGACGGCTATTGTAGTCTTATTGATTTTGCAGCTCATCTTTTTGTTTTGATGTTTAGCGTGTCAATCATTGATCATTTTTTGCACAGCATATCAAATAAAGGTTTATGTTACCAATTTACAGGCAGGTTAGACTGAATTTTATCCTACAGCATGTGCACACAAATAAATATACACATACATACACATGCCTCTACACACACGCGCGCGCGCGCGCGCGGACGCACCCACCTACATCACATTCACATATACATGAATATACAAAGACACATAATTAGTTGTTGGTGGCTTGTGCACGTTTGTTAGAGTTTTATTTGGAGATTCAGTTCTTACAAGGCTGTTTTCTCTTGCATGCGTTTTGACTTGCTATCATCGTGTGAGTCTGATCAAAAGAGATGCCTGGAGAACCACGACGACATGACGTCACACAGCTGGGGTTGGGGAGGGGCGGGGGTGATGTAGCGGCTTCCCTCTCGGCTCGACGCACACAAATCAAAAATCCGTCGTCAGTCACACAAATCAATAATCAATCAATTTAAAAACAGGTGTAAAAGCTATTGTTTTGCAACACTGATGTGTTAATAAAAAAGGAAAAAAAATGGTGGTTGTTTTAAGGGAGTCTGACGGTGTTTAGAGCCCACGTTAGAGGAACTAATACTTATTGAGAATATTTTAAGATTCTGTAAAACTATTTCTCAAATTTTCTTTGGATGTATATAAATTGCATTGATGTAGTTCAACACTTTCATGTACACCATCTGGATAGTTCATAAAATTGCGATTCTCTTTAAAGAATTTACACATACTGAATATATGTAATTGTATATGTATATATGAATATCTTGGTGGTGTCGTTTAATAGCATCGGACCCCACAGACAAGGAAGAACTTGGCGGAGGCCACCACCATCATACAGGAGAAATCAGTCACACGCGCCTTCATATAATGGAAGCCTTATACATAAAAAAACTATGAACAGACATATTCCTGACCCTTTAACTATTCGCACATCCAAAGAAGTTGAACATCGTTTTAGGATCACGGCCAATCAGCTAGTGGGCCGAGCCACGCGTTATGCCTCCAGATTGGCTGTCCGGATCATCACTATAGTCTCTGTGATCCACGTATTATGTATAAATACTATACCCTTGCACTTTGTCCTCAGTAGCACTGAAGATGCTTAATTGTTAGGCAAAAGATCTGCATTAAACTAAAAAGAGAGTTCCCATGCATTTATCTCAACCTCCAATATTGTTTGCCCACTGAACTAGAGAAATCAGCACCACATAGCGCTCTAATAAAAGAACATTAATAAATGACAGCAAAAAACTCGTAAACGCATAAATTGTTGTAAAATTGAATAATACACACACATACATTTATATATATATACATATATATATACATATATATACTTATATACATGTACATATACATATATATATATATATATACATATATATATACATATATATATACATATATATACTTATATACATGTACATATACATATATATTTATATATATATATATATATATATATATATATATATATATATGTATACATTGTATGTGTGTGTGTGTGTGTGTGTGTGTGTGTGTGTGTGTGTGTGTGTGTGTGTGTGTGTGTGTGTGTGTGTGTGTGTGTGTGTATGTCTGTGTGTGTGTGTGTGTGTGTGTGTGTGTGTGTGTGTGTGTATGTCTGTGTGTGTGTGTGTGTGTGTGTGTGTGTGTGTGTGTGTGTGTGTGTGTGTGTGTGTGTGTGTGTGTGTGTGTGTGTGTGTGTGTGTGTGTTAGTGTGTGTGTGTGTTTGTGTGTGTGTGTATGTGTGTGTGCGTGTGTATGTATGTAAGTGTGTGCGCTCGCGTGTGTGTGTGTGTCTGTGTGTGTGAGTGTATACACATTTCAATATACGTTAATTTTTATTTATCGTTCACCCACCCCCTGCACCAAACCTTCTTAGCTATAAATCCTAATGTCTTTGGCACCGCCTTTAACCTTTAGCAGCTAGTTTCTTCGCCCGAGACACCCTCCTAGCCACTGTGCCCTCCCTCTCCACCTTCCGCCCTTCACTCTCACCCACTCACTAACGCCTCCTCGTCTTCAGCCCTTTCCCTTCTACCCCTCCCTCTTTCTCTCTATCTCCTTCTCCCTACTTCTTCCTTTTGCTCTCCCTCTCCTTCTCTCCTCGTATTCAACCCCTCCCTTTCCCTTTCCCTCTCTCTCTCTTTCCCTCTCCCTTCTCCTCTCCCTCTTCCTTTTCTTCTGCCTTTCCTATCGAAAATATTCCTCCCTCTTTCCTGCCTTTTCCCTCTTTCCTACCTTTTCCCTCTTTCAGCGCCCCCCACCCCCTCCCTACATCCCCTCGCCACCATCGATGTTGGCTGTTGAATATCAGGAGCAGCGAGGGGCAATGCCACGTTTTAATGTGATTGGGAGAAATTTCCGTAAATAATTTTTGCTGTCCATGCTTGAAAATTAACATTAGAAACATCAAATTGCAATCCATTACAGAGGAGAGACAGACGGATAGATAGATAAATAGATAGATATATATAGAGAGAAAGAAAGAGAGAGAGAGAGAGAGAGAGAGAGAGAGAGAGAGAGAGAGAGAGAGAGAGAGAGAGAGAGAGAGAGAGAGAGAAGATTATACAAGTATATATATGCATATTTGTATTCTTAAGGTTATTGTCGTGTGTAAAAGTGATACCATATATATGACTAAAAGACTGAATGAATGAAGTAATGAATGAATGAATTTTGCGACATATGAATGTAATCAAGGAGCTGGACTCATCCTGAATCCCCCCCTTCTCCAACCCTCCAACCCCCCCACCCATACCCCGCCCTTAATAATAAGTTAAAGATTCCTGCCGAAAGGCCTTAATAATAAGTTAAAGATCAATTCGAACTTATCTCAAAGATTAATTTCGATCGTGATAAGAAAGTGGAAGGAGCCAGCTGATTGGTTGGGAGATTGACACGCCCACCCGTCCACCAATCACATTAAGTTTTTCGGCTCTCCGCCTCTGGGAAAGTTGTTTTAATTGCTGTCATTGCGAGAGCTGTTGGTGGATGGATGGAGGAGGAGGGACGTAGGGACTGTGAGGGAAGTGGGGATGATCGAAAAGCTAAGGGAAGGAGAAGGGGAGGAGAGAAGGAGAGGGAGTTCGTGAAGGAGGTAATTGAAGCTTGGGAGGGTCTGCGTCACGCTTGTATCTATAGGAGCGGTGAACGTGGGAGAGAGGCTCAAGGCTACGAAAGAAGAGGGAATTTGGTGAAAAGCGAAGGGAGGGAATGCAGCTCGAGAATGGGTAGTGAGATGAATTGAGTTAGAAAGGAAAAGGATGAGGTTGCTGAAAAGAGAGAAGCCCTCCAAAAAGAGTGATGAAGTCCTAAAGGATCTTGAGAGCATATTGGAGGCTCGAGAGAGGAAGAGAAGGGAAGGGAAGGGTAAGGCGGGGAAGAGGTCATGACGATAATGAGGAGGAAGGGAGTATATGGAGGGGGAGCTTAATAGAGGTTCTGAATGGTAATCATGGTGGTTACGAGGAGTTATGGCTTTGGGGCCACGGATGTCGTCAGGCTGCAGCTGTCGAGAGAAGAAGAAAAAGTTGGGAACTTAAAAGCTTTAAAGACGAGATGATCTCGTGAAAATGAATAAGATTGTCTGGAATTAGTTAAAACAGAATTAATCAAATAACCAGTAGGATGACATTAACTCATAGTTATCCTTTTTTCACTCCTTGATGTTTTTATTATTATTATTATTTTATTTATTTATTTATTTATTTATTTATTTATTTATTTATTTTATTATTTATTTTATTTTATTTTATTTATTTATTTATTTTATTTTATTTTATTTATTTATTTATTTATTTATTTATTTTTTTGGGGGGGAGGAGAAAGCTACGGTCAAAACCCAGATTGTTTCATTCAGCTGGAAAATAGAGAGGTGCCTACGCCAGGAGGCGTGTAGCTGGGTCCGAAGCTCTCACCTTTACCCTATGCATTCTATGGACTTTTGAGGCAAGTAGCAGTTATTCCTGGGAATCGAAAAGAAGTGCGGCATTCAAGCCCACAATTAAGCGAGTGTGAAACCAGCACGCTTGCGAATACGCCACTAGTGCACATTCAGCTGGGGGTCACGTCAAAGTCCGAAAGGGGTCATGATCCATGAAGACTTCCTTTAAGTTTGGGACCACACCACCTAAATTGAATCTTCTGAAGATTATCGCCCACGTATTGAAAGTGTCTTAGAGAAGGGTTAGGGGACTACTCGGAAGATAGCTCTGAAAAGGTGTTTTGCCTAATTTGGCTCCTTTTCTTTTACGAAGAGAAACAATGGCCGGAAACTGCTAGAATAAAGATTAATCTAGAAGATGGTAAGTAGAAACACTATCTCAAACCACTTAGTGAGTGGAATGAATACACTTCCCGCTGAGGTAGTTGTATAGAATATAATACAAAGTTTTGAAATTTAGTTGGAAAAACACCAAAGCAATATGCTGTAGTTTCCGCGAATTGGTCACTTTATTTACTTGTTCAGTTACCTGAAACTGTTTTGTTTTTTTGTCATTAATCTTTAATCTTAATATGTTTTATTCTGAATTAACACCCACCGTGGACTAAAAGGTCTCCTGTAGACATTCATGTTTGCCTCTGTTGCTACCATTCATTTTAGTGACATGCCATAACGCTATCCACTACACCAGCATGTCTTATACGTGTGTGAATGGGGAGGGGGGCTGTAAGTTTACACACATTTTTTTAAACTATTGAGAAGATACTATTACCCTTCTCATTCTTATTCTCATACTCCACCTCCTATTCCTACTCTTCCCTTTCCTATTGCTCCTTCTCCTCCTCCTACTCTTCCTCCTACTACTCCCCTTCCTCATCGTCTTCCTCCTCCTCTTCCTTTTTCTCTTCTCTTCCTCGTCCACTTTTTCTTCTCCTCCTTGTCCTCTTCCTTTTCCTCTTCCTTCTCTTCTTCCTCCTCTTGCACCTCCTCCTCTTCCTCCTCTCCTTACTCCTCCTCCTCATCTCCCTCCTTTCTCTTACACTTCGTTCTCCTCCTCCTCCTCCTCCTCCTTCCTTTCCTCCCCTCCTCCTCTTCCTTCTCCTCTTCCATCTTCTCTTCCTCCCCTCCTCCTCCTCCTCCTCATCATCATCGTCCTCCTCCTCCTCCTCCTCCTCCTACTCCTCATCTTCATCGTCTTCTTCCTTGTCTCCTTGTCCTCTCACCTCCCACTTCCCACCTCCACTCACAAATCTGAGGAGGAGCCTAGCATCTCTGCGTCTGGTCAGCGCCGCAGTAACTTGCAGACAACAACAACAAATATCTCGCTGCTGCACATTTTATGATGAAGACGCTTGGGCGAAAGAAAAAAAAATGGCGTCGCTCAGCCTCTCTCTTTCGAGGAGCTCCCAGAAATAAATACATTGGACACGTCTACCGTTCCCTGGGAAGTACTCTCAACGTGCAAATCATATTAAGAGCACTTTAAACTAGTTTGAATTCTATTATATTGTGCTACTATCTCATGCAATTCCCGCTCCTTCGTGCGCTCGCAAGAACGGCACCTCCTGGTACTCACAGATTTAGGCTTAGTCGTGCATGAGTATGAGTATAGACAAATAAAACAAATTTACTCATAAAAGGACTTATATGAACACTTCTGTGTATATGCATTCTGCAGCAGCTTTCCAAAAATCTTCTTATAAAAAAATTCCCGGGTACGGTCGGCTTCCAGTCTAAGTGATTGCTGTAATTTTTTTCTTCTTTAGACAAGTGTATTGGCTCATTTCGTATATAAACTATATGATTGAGCCTAGTATGGCTTAATAGACTCGTATATAATGTTAAATTATGATGTAAACCAGTAAGGTCCATACAGACAACTAGAAAACAGCCACCTAAAAGCGTATCCAACTGCATAACCTTCAGGTGGAATGTATTGCACATGAACAAATCATGTGCTTAAAGATGAATACAAAGGAATTTACAAATACATGCACGCAAAAAACGCCCAAACGCGGGCGCCCACACATGCGCCCTCGCACGTACACACGTGCGAGTA
>NC_134802.1:17406398-17408898 GCF_046742065.1 Oratosquilla oratoria | reverse complement strand
TCCACCCCCACGCCTCCAACACTACGGTAGCAAGGGGACTGATGCCTTTTGGCCACATCCTTCATCTGATCTGATCCCCAATTTCGGAATCGAACTGGGGTCTCCGCTTCCACCACATCAATCGTCCTCAACTCAATTAAACACGACGAGGCGGCACATCAGCATATCCACTTCCACGGCCAACTGTCCACCTGGATACCCCCCCCCCCCCAATCCACACACACATGCACCTGCACCTGCCTACCACGGCATCCACCGCTCGCTGTGTCCACCTTCGCCCACCATCGCACAGCCAATGGGTGCCACATTAATCCATTCCCGCCCCACACTCTTCCACCACAGGATCCACCACCCGATCCACCAACGATGCTCCCTACTCCGACTTGCACTACTTCGGTCATCCAATAAAATTAGCGTTCTCACTAACTTACCATCCACCTGCTCATCCACCAGCCACAGGAGGGCAACCCCGCATCCAGTTACCAGTCCTCCGCGGGGGCAGCCACCCTAAGGGAGGGCCGTGTCATATGCAAAGCAATGTGATCAACCAGTATTGAAGAGTCGGAATTCAAATGAGTTTAATTTTCTGGTGTCGTCATGGTCCTTCTTTTAAACTGTTTTTTAATTTCCAGTTTCCAACTCTTTTATTTCATTGCTCGTCACCCGTTTTCAGTAGGTGTGGAAAGGAGGTTCTGCCAGCTTTCATTTGTTCCTAATTATATTGATTATTTTGCCATACTTTTTCAGCTCTGAAAAGCCTCTGGGCCTCAAGCAAGACTAGATTGCAATTCTTACGGGTTTTTTTTTTCTGTCCCTCTCTACCAGATTTCACTACATAACTCCCATATGATTTAAGATACCCTAGTACACGAGAAGTACCTTTGTCTAGGTCTTATCTTTTTATTGTGATAGCTGACATTATTTTTCATTCTTTCTCGGGTAGTTGATACCATTTCAATATTCTCTAAAATTACAACCACTGTTACTCAACTACTATTTCGTTGTTAATAAGAGATTGTGATATTCCACTCGTTTGAACATCTATGATTCCGCAAATGTACCTATACCCAAACACACACACACACACACACACACACACACACACACACACACACACACACACACACACACACACACACACACACACACACACACACACACACACACACACACAGAAAGCAGTAATCATGCAAGGGAAGAGAAGAAATCATGCACACTATTGCATTAAAACAGGCGCGTTCATGCAGGAATAAAATGCAAGTAGGAACGAATTCACTCGGTCTGTTCCATTACTTTAAAATGAAGACCTGCTTGCATGCATTAAACAACATTTTCCAATAAAGCCGACAGCAAGGGTCATAAACACTGACATCCACCTTTTCGAACCTGGTAACTGTTTTTGCGTGTGTCTGCGTGCATTTATGTGCATCATATACATATATTCATACTTACATAATACAAACATACATACATGCATACATACATACACGCATACATACATACATACATACATACATACATACATACATACATACATACATACATACATACATACATACATACATACATACATACATACATACATTCACACACACACACACATATATATATATATATATATATATGCATATATTCATATATACATACATAAATACATACATTCATACATATATACATACATACATACATACATACATACATACATACATACATACATAGAAACATACATACATACATACATACATACATACATACATACATACATACATACATACATACATACATACATACATACATACATACATACATACATACATACATACATACATACATACATACATACATACATAAGAGACAGGGGGAGAGGTGGAAAGAGTGTGTGTGTGTGAGAGAGAGAGAGAGAGAGAGAGAGAGTGAAAGAGAGAGAGAGAGAGAGAGAGAGAGAGAGAGAGAGAGAGAGAGAGAGAGAGAGAGAGAGAGAGAGAGAGAGAGAGAGAGAGAGAGAGAGAGGAGAGAGAGAGAGAGAGAGAGAGAGAGTGAGAGAGAGAGAGAGAGAGAGAGAGAGAGAGAGAGAGAGAGAGAGAGAGAGAGAGAGAGAGAGAGAGAGAGAGAGAGAGAGAGAGAAGCACACATTTGGAGATGAATGTGGATCGCATCTCCTTGAGGGAAAAGGCTCGAGAAGAAAGGCTTTTATGAGTTTGTGTGTGTACATTCGGCGAGGGTAAAGAACAAGTGATAAAGTCATGTTCCTCTCGTTCAGGAAACAAAAATATATTTCTTTTTATTATTCATTTTATTTTCCAGGGCCCTAGATACGACATACATTCAATGAGTAAATACTTACTAAAGACACGTTTCGCTGCTGCTTTGTTTATGAGAGAGAGCAAGAAGCTCTTCAGTTTCTTTCGAAAACATTATGCATAAATCTTACATATGATGCTTGTAAAGCGTTCAAGTCAAGCTCATTACTCAGAGGACAAAACATAGTCTATATTTCTAT